>NW_017096132.1:0-9601 GCF_001412225.1 Nicrophorus vespilloides | reverse complement strand
TAATTAAAACTGATTTATCTATTCTCAACACGTTTTTGATTCTCCGGACACGAGACAACTATTTCCCGGGAATTCTTGAAAAAATATCCAATTTGGTGTGTTTAAGATCTCGTCGTCATAATTTCATTTGCTGAATGTTTAATGTCTTCTCCAGCTTTCTGTATTATGTAGATATTTCAATAAAGTCGGAAAAAAGAAGATAATTATGAATTCACATTGATCATTAATTAACTTTGATAATTACTTTTTATAATTAAAACTGATTTATCTATTCTCAACACGTTTTTGATTCTCGGGACACGAGACAACTATTTCCCGGGAATTCTTGAAAAATTATCCAATTTGGTGTGTTTAAGATCTCGTCGTCATGATTTCATTTGCTGAATGTTTAATATCTTCTTCAGATTTCTGGATTATGTAGATGTTTCAATAAAGTCGCATCTCGCAACACTTGAGAAAGTAATATTATAGATATTTTTAGTACAATTTTCAATTTTGAAATTTCTCGATTCTTGAACGATAATTCCCGGTTCAGCAACCCCAATCTTTACTAGTTTTACTGTTGACACGTTTTCGATTCCCGGGACACAAGACAACTATTTAAGGCATTCCCGGGAATTCTTGAAAATTTATCCAATTTGGTGTGTTTAAGATCTCGTCGTCATGATTTCATTTGCTGAATGTTTAATATCTTCTCCAGCTTTCTGTATTATGTAGATATTTCAATAAAGTCGCATCTCGCAATTCCCGGGAATTCCCGGTTCAGCAACCCCAATCTTTACTAATGTTACTGTTGACACGTTTTTGATTCCCGGGACACGAGACAACTATTCCATGCATTCCCGGGAATTCTTGAAAATTTATCCAATTTGGTGTGTTTAAGATCTCGTCGTCATGATTTCATTTGCTGAATGTTTAATATCTTCTCCAGCTTTCTGTATTATGTAGATATTTCAATAAAGTCGCATAAATTCCCGGTTCAGTAACCCCAATCTTTACTAATGCTACTGTTGACACGTTTTTGATTCCCGGGACACGAGACAACTATTCAAGGCATTCCCGGGAATTCTTGAAAAATTATCCAATTTAGTGTGTTTAAGATCTTGTCATCATGATTTCATTTGCTGAATGTTTAATATCTTCTCCAGCTTTCTGTATTATGTAGATATTTCAATAAAATCGCATCTCGCAATTCCCGGGAATTCCCGGTTCAGTAACCTCAATCTTTACTAATGTTACTGTTATTTGTTTTTGTCTGCAGGTTTGGTTCAAGAATCGTAGGGCCAAGTGGAGGAAGCGCGAGAGGAACGCGATGAACGCTATGAACGCGGCTGCCGACTTCAAGACAGGCTTCGGGACGCAGTTCAACGGGTTGATGCCCACCTTCGGAGATACGGATTCACTGTACTCCTCTTACTCGTACAACAATTGGGCGACGAAGGTGCCCAGCCCTTTGAGCACGAAGCCCTTTTGGCCGGTAGTACCGACCAACCATCATCAATCGCCGGTGAATTGCTTCAACGCTGCCACCTCCGTGGCTACAATGTCCGGAGCTGCTGGATCCATGCTTCCTGGTGGAATGGGCAGCGGTCTGACGACGACGCAAGCCGCCGTCGCAGCCCAACCATGCCCATACACGACACCCGCCAACCCTTACACCATGTACCACCATCGCACCTCCGCCGAACCATGCACGGCGATGACCTCCAGCATCGCCTCTCTGAGGCTCAAGGCCAAGCAACACACCGGCTTCGTAGGGTACTCATCGGCCGTAAGCCCTGTACGTTCCGGATCCGCCGGCCTCAGTGCTTGTCAATACGCAGGAAGCACCATCGGCGTCGGCGAAAGACCCGGCTGAGAACACGAGCAGCCCTGCAGCGGGCACCAGTGCAAAACCGAAGACCAAGACGATTAGAACAATCCCTAAAACAACAACAACAACCATAAAAAACCAAACTCAAACAACACTTGATTCCTGTTCAATCAAGACCCAAAACAACAACCAAAAACGATTAAGACGTAACATAAATATCTAATATTAAATAAATTTCGAGAGCAATATATTTAAAATTAACGAAAAGAAGAAGCGAAAAAAGAAAATTGAAGTAAAGTGAAGCTTAGTGTGTGCTCCTCCCTTAATTTAAAACCACTACAAAAAAAAATAAATAAACATAGTTACCATAATTACCAAAATACAATTGTTTGTGTCTTAATTTTTAGTTGCGCAATAAATGAGATTTACGAGATTCATGAGATCCCCAGTACAAAGAGAGCGAACGAAGTGCAATGTATTATAACTATTATTATTAATTATTAATCACGTTTACTTACTAAAACAAGAAACAATTTTTAATTATTACTATTATTACAAAAACTAGAATTAATATCAAGATCAGGGCAAAAACAAAAAATAACACGACCCAAACCGCGTAAACCTATTTATACAATATGATTTAGCCCGATTTTTATGTAAATTTAAATTATATTTTATTATCGCTGTAATAATATGAACTATATTTGTAATTTATAAGGATATTTTAGAATTATGTATAATATATATAGAGAGATTACCTGTAAGTCGTCATTTAAGCCAAAAAATTATATATATATTAATTTTAAGATGAAAAAAATAGCGTTTCAATTTGTATAGTCATTGAAAGTAAAGAAAAAGAAGAAAAACAAATTATGAAAAAAAAATTCGTATATATATAAATATATATATTGTGTATAACATGTATATTTAAACTTATTGAAGGAGATGGAGATGAATAAACATTGTTTGAAGAGATCACGTCGTGGATTGATCATCATACTCTGTTGCATATCGTTCTGTGAATTGTTTTGTTTTTTTTTTTGTAATTGATTAACTTTCAGTCACCTCTAGTCACGAGATACCCTGCGAGATGCCGAAGAGGAGAGTACCGAAATGGATTATATAAACGATGGAGAATTATTATGTGGATTACTTATTATGAATAAATAAAATAAATGAGATGAGTGAAATGAATACACACACACGAAAAAAAAAACATATATAAATATAAAAATAAATGAATCAATTTAGCAAAAACAAATTGTTTAATGTAAACCATAATTTAATTAAATCCCAATTTTTATGCAAATTATTTATTTATTTGTTATTATGATTAACAAATTGTTAATTATTCCTGTTCAATCAAGACCCAAAACAACAACCAAAAACGATTAAGACGTAACATAAATATTTAATATTGATGAATCAATTTAGCAAAAAAAAAACACTATTTGTTTAATTTAAACCATAATTTAATTAAATCCCAATTTTTATGCAAATTATTTATTTATTTGTTATTATAATTAACAAATTGTTAATTATTCCTGTTTAATCAAGACCCAAAACAACAACAAAAAACGATTAAGACGTAACATAAATATTTAATATTGATGAATCAATTTAGCAAAAAAAAAAACAACAACAACTTTGTTAGACGTTAACATAAATATTTAATATTGATGAATCAATTTAGCAAAAAAAAAAACACTATTTGTTTAATTTAAACCATAATTTAATTAAATCCCAATATTTATGCAAATTATTAATTTATTTGTTACTATGATTAACAAATTGTTAATTAATTTAAATATTAAATTTATTTAATATTAAAAATAGATACATTAATTATAATTACAAAATATTGTTTTAAGTTGAATGTATTGATGATTGAATGAGGTAAGTATAATTATAACTATTTTCTTTGTAATTCTCAAAACGCTTCGAAATAACGCTTATTAATTGCTAATTTTACACCTATATAGAACTAAACCCTATAGTTATCTCACTGTAAATATGGGTTCATTTTACGCCGATTCGATTTGCGACGGCTTCTGTAGGAACGGAACCCCGGCGTAAACCGAAGTTTAGCTGTATTTGTAATAGAATATTTGAAGTTACTCAAAATTAGTTTTAATATAGAAGTTCTTCAATACCAGTTGCTATAGTAAAGCAATAAGTAAAGTTAGGTTAGGTTAGGTTTGTTCAGGATAGGTTAGTTGAGGCTGTGATGGATTATGTAAGATTCGGTTGTTGTCGCAATCGAAAAGTTAAGAATTTCCAAACTAGTTAAGTCATACTATATTTTTTTTTTCAGAAAAAGTTTCAAGACTAAATTCTGTAGAACGAGAAAATATCTTTATTTTTTTTTAAAGCTGATGTATTAAGTTAACATCTCGATATCTTTTGAAATATTACAAGTTAAAAATTGAGAATGCCTTGGCCTGCTTTTGTTTTAATTAACTTTATTTAATTGTATTGTTTCGCTGCGGGATGCGTGAGGGGTGGTGTGTCCGGAGGTAGGCTTAACTGTGCTTTTATTGCTGATCGACGAAAGGCGAAGGGGGAGAAAAAGAGATTGCCCTTTTCCTTCTGCTATCAATATACATACATAACGATTGTAATGCAAATCGACCACATGCAGTTAGTTTTGTGCCGTCGCCTCATCAGATTATGTGTGTATATGTAGGGGTAGAGGGTGTCGGCGGGAAAAGGGGGAGGTTTTCGCGCCTCATCAATCACCAACCACCACGGCAATTAATTCATACGACCCGGCTGCCACCCTCCTCATCCTCTTTCTCTCTCACTTCTACCATCCCCGCTTGATGTCATCCCTCTTGCACCCATCCGCAAATGCCTGTGTATATGTATATTTACGAAGACGATCATCCTTTTATATGCGATTACACGTTTGAGGGGTTCTAGCCGAGGTCGAACAAAAACGCACATGTTAACATTTTAATTCATCTCATTAGGACCACTAACTTAGTTTTAATCTAAATTGCCTAATAAAACTAGATTGATCGCATCCCCTCAATAATCTCATCAATTCGAATAAAATCTACATCAATTAGTTACATTTCCAACGCACAGTAACGAGCAAAATGAATTGTAAGAAAAATGACTCGCTTAACAAGTGACGTTTCGCATAACGAGTGACGATGAGAAGAGAAGTCTTCATCATTTTTAAAACTTGTGTACACATATTATGTGTATGTTTGAATATGTTTCACTATAGGAGTAAAAATCTAGAAATTTTGGAACGAATTAAAAAAAAATGATACAATTGTTGAAAAAATATCGATGACATGTAATTTCATGTAACTAACCTAACCTATTATTAGGTTAATTGCTACAATTAAGTTTACTACTCGGAATTTCGTGTTATCATCATTGATAAGATGTATTTCGAGACGTTCAGGATTACTGAGAAAGATCTCAATCGAAACACAATTCAAATAAAACATCTTTATTTATATAATTTTTTTTTCTATTTCATCTCCATTTATTTACAATTATGTCGCTAAGTAAAATATTTATCAAATTAGAAACATTTATATAAATATTATATTTTTTTAGTAAAATTCAATATTTGAATTAAAACTTTCAAAAAAAAAATGGAAAATATCACATAAATACTCTAATGTGTATATTTCCTACAATAATGTCATATTAATATTGGATGACATTTGATGACATTTATAATATTGAAAATTTTCTATTTTTTTTCAAAAAAATTTAACAACTAAAAAAAAATCTATTTACAGGTCGTTATATAACTTTAAACAACATTATTAAGTAACATAAATTGTAATATTTCATAATTGAAGTTTTACAAAGTTACATTCTTAGTCTACATTTATGCTTTGTTATATAAAGTCCATGTTATGATTATGTCAGTAAATAAAAAAATATACAATTTCTTGAAGCATTTCAAATATATTTCTTATGTAATTCGCTCTTATAAATGTGAAAATGATAATTATAGAAGTTTTATAATGTGTTTAAAAAAAAACTTTTAAATTTTGAATCGATTGTGATATTAAGTGTAAAAGGAAAGCAACTTCACCGAAAGGAGAGAGAAAATAAAAAACAATTTCAATTTTGATGGAGGGAAAAGAAGGGAAAAGGTAAGGAGGAAAAATACAGGCGCAAAATAAACAAATTGTTTGAGTCTTCTTCAAAAGAAATATTGCCGAGGCTAAATGCAAAAAAACGAGAAAGAGAGAAAAATAAGGGAATCCTTCTCTCCTCGTGTATGTATATATATATATATATAATTTTTTTCATTCCTCCCATGTTTTGTTTTCGTTTTCGGGAGGGGTGGTTGTTCGTTGGCTCCGGGTGGGTTTGCGTTAGTTTATTTTATATTCTGATCCGAATGTTTCTGCTCCGTCTTCCCTGTTTGTGTGTGCCGTCGAGGGGTGGAAAAGGGCGGCTGTATGTGTGTACGCGAGCGAGGGGTGGCAGCGGGGGCGGTTTGGTTTTTCCGAAGAGGGGTAGGCGGGCGGTTGGCGGCGAGAAGGTTGGCTGGAAAAGGGCCTTCGCCGCGCGCCTCCTCCTCCTCCACCACCCCTCGGAATCCAATCGGCCAGCTGAGCCGCCCTCGCGCCGCCTTTGGGCCTCCGGCGAAGACCCCTTTGGTCGGGCGGAAGACACGCCGAGAGAAATAACGTGGGATTACCTACAGTGCGTTCCCCATGATTAGATTGTAAAATACTGGAAGTGACGTGTGCAAGGGGTGGATAAATAAGACACATAAAACGGAAATGAAACGGAGGTTATAAAAATGACGCGAGAGTGAGAGCGAGGGAGAAGGAATAGCAACGAATCCAAAAAGAAGATGAGGAGGAGTAGAAAGAATAAGAAAAAGAGACGAGAGCAAGACGGAAGGAAAATAAAGAACATTTCCTCCCCTATTTCCAAACTCGCACACAAACACATTTCCTCACCGAAAACCCCATTAGAATCTTATTAACTTAACGTTTAATACTAATTGCATCCGCTTTTCAACAATTCTCTTTACCGCAACTGAACTTAATTATACCACCACAACTTGATTACATTACTACAACTATATTGTATTATTTTATCTTAGTTCCTGCTGAGTTTCTTCCAATTCACCAATTTCTGAGATGAAAACATTTGATTCTTTCCAATTCACCAATTTTTGAGACGAATACTTTTCATTAATTCCAATTCGCTACTTTTTCAATTACATGACGATTACAAAGAATTCCATCATTTGCAAATACAAAACAAAAGATGTAATAAATAATAATAATAATCAAGTTTATTGACCAAAAGAACAGATACAAAGAAAATAAAATAAAACAAATTTACAATGAGTACATTTGGTCAAAGGGAACCGAATCAGTTTTTCCAAGTAAAAAACAAAAGATCAACTGTTCTTCCTTCAGTCCCGAAAAAAATAAAATAAATATAAAGTACACAATTCCCCCGGGCATGCACAATTAGCCCATAAATAAAAATCATGTGAAATAATAGTAAATAAACAAGGTAAAAATCATATAAATATATAGAAAAGTACATAAAGACAAAAATATAAAATATATAAAAGAATAGCAGGTGCATAAAATTATCGACAATTGAGTATATAAATCAACAAATAGACAAGCAAACAAACCAACAAAAGGCACGCACCAAATACAAAAATACAAAAATTAAAAAGAAAAACAAAAATTTCATACAGGTCTGACAAGCCAATGACCGAGACCAAACGACATGCACACTACAGATGAAATGTCATTCAAAAGATGAAAATAAAATATTCAAAATTGGAAATATGGTGGTAGCGCCGGGTATGTTAAAAGCTTATTTCATTTAAAATGTAGCAAATATTTGTTTAATTAAATTAATTATTTGACTATTGATGTAATTGTTTCTCACAAGAATGCAAAAAGAGTTGACAATTACGTTGTGGTGCTCACTCCAGCCCGCTTCAGCCCATAGATGGTATTCCGGGAAAGTCTGATAAGGGTACTACCTGCTTAGGATATATACGCTGCAAGATATCTGTAACCGTTCTCTTGTCTCTTCTCTTCTCTACCCATTTTCTTGTTTCTTTTCTGTATTATCTCGTGTGTATTCTCTGTGTTGGCTCTCGGATTCATTATACTGTAAGAACCCTTTGTATCTTATGTATCTCTCTGTAGTATAACTATCCATGATTTACCTCAAATAAACCTATATTCGAGCATCTCCAAAACGTACTGACAAAAAACATCAATAATAGCTATGAGCCTCAAAATTGAATTACACTACCTTCACATTTCAGTGATTTCACAGAAAAAAATAAAGTTAGATCAGATCCAAAAGATGTATATGAAAGCTAGGTATATGGAGTCTGTAATTCGCGTTCATATATAAAGTAATTCAATAAAAGAAATAGTTATTTTTTTAGTTTATTTAAAACTTGTCTTATATAGTTACGAAATCTTTTTGTCATCAGATGCACCTGCGAATCTTAAAAGATATAATAAATGTTATAAAGACACGAAAACGCAGGTGCAACGAATCTTAAACGCACCTGTTCATTACGTCACGAAGAATCGGCGGTAGCTGCGAATCGCGTAAGTTTGAGATTCACTGCACCTGTATATGACTCATCACTGTGTAGATGATGCACGTGTTCGTTTAACGTTTGAGATTCACAGGTGCAACTGCAGTTTTCATTATCTCCAAATATTTATATAATACGTAAATATTCTATTACTTTTAAATAAAACACTAAAAAACATCAGCGTGAACTCTTTGAATAATAACAAATTAACTTATTAATTCTATTTTTTGATAATAATATTCATTAGGAAATTAATGTAAATTGATCATAATTCAATGGATCTGTTGGATATAAATATTTTCATTTTAATTAATATAATTTAAAAAAATAAGTAATATTGTTAAAATGCTTCAATAAGTCAAGTAATATTAATCATTAATTAAGAATATTGATTAATTGAAATTATCATTTTTATTTTTATTAATATTGAGTTAATATTAATCTACTTAACAGCTAACATGTATTCTTTTTCCGTGTAGCAGTCAACTCCGTTCGTTCTTCGTCTTTGCCTCTGGTACTGCCTTCTAGCAGAGTGCTAGTGTTTCCTCAATTCGGCCATCTTCTCTGATTTTAGTGTCCATTTCTGCGACAGCCAACCCGCTGTTGATCTTTCAGCACCAGCGTGATTTCTCGGTTCTGCTCCAGCGGGTGTATCTTTACCAGCTGTTTCGAGCGCACTTGCATGATTCTCTACGTCAGGGGAGGCGCCAAAAATTTTTAATAAATTAATTTTTATACCATAATATCTTTAAATAAATAAAACGTGTCTATAAGGCAAGGGAGGCGCGGAAATAATTTTTTTTTCGGGGCGGCGCGGAAAAAAAAATGTATTTTTTGGGGAGGCGTAGTAGCATAAAGTTAGGAAACCGCTGCTCTAAGTCACTGCCAACGGCGTCCTCTGCGCACGCGCACTCTGCCGGCGACGTTTCGTCGACAATCAGTTTTGAGGTTATGTTCTCACGCAGTCTGCTCACTCTTTATTCCAATAGGTGTTCTCAAGTACGTATCGACAAGTTTCTTCAGATCTCTTGGACACTCGAAGAGCTCCTCCACGTCTGCAGCTATTTGCGTGCCGTTTCCCCACCGTTGTTCAACACTGAAATCTGCCGTTCTTCGCACTCGACCACTCCCGTTCGGCACCATGCTACAACCTAACCTAACCTAACCTAACCTAACCTAACCCTAACCTAAACGCTAACCTAACCTAA
>NW_017096131.1:0-2298 GCF_001412225.1 Nicrophorus vespilloides | reverse complement strand
CTATGTACGCCACTGATTTTGACTGAGAATAACCTCAAATATCTTAAGTCAATTACAACAACAAAACTATTATTTATAATTGGGTCATGCCGTCGTCAATGTGTTAAACAATTTACGAGTTTTGATTTATGAATTGCGTTTGTATTGTTTCAGGATGCGCTGGTGTAATAGTTGGACACCCTTTGGACACTGTGAAGGTCCACCTGCAGACGCAGGATGGCCGTAGTCCGCAGTATAAGGGCAGCATGGACTGCATCCGGCAGATCGTGCGAAAGGAAGGTCTTCGAGGTCTCTACAGAGGGATGTCGTCGCCGTTGGCCGGTGTCGCGGGCATCAACGCGGTCATCTTCGGCATCTACGGAAACACGCAACGAAGTTTCGCCGATCCCGACGCTCTGACCGCCCATTTCCTCGCCGGCGCCGCTGCCGGTCTCTTCCAGAGCGTCCTCGCCAGTCCGATGGAGTTGGCCAAGCTGAAGGTGCAGATGTCGCACGATCAGCTCGGCCCTCTGGACTGCATGCAGAAGATCTACCGGACGGAAGGATTCCGCGGCGTCTTCAGAGGTTTGGGGATAACCGTCGCCAGAGAGGTTCCGGCCTTCGGCTCGTACTTCCTCACCTACGAGTACCTTTCGCGGACGCGAGACGGTGCTCCGGTCAGCACGTCGAGGATGCTCTTCTGCGGCGGTCTGGCTGGAGTCGTCTCCTGGACGCTCACGTATCCGGTGGACGTGCTCAAATCACGGCTGCAGTACGACCCCAAGTACACCGGAGCCGTCGATTGCCTACGCAGAAGTTTGGCGGCGGAAGGACCGCATTTCCTCTTCAGAGGTTTAACTCCGGCGCTGGTACGCGCGTTCCCCGTGAACGCGGCCGTCTTCACCGTCGTCACCTGGACGATGCGTCTCTTGGATCGCGACTTCCGCTTCGACAACTTCTTCGTCATGCCGGAAGCTGCGGTTGCCTAAGGCGAGAGAGAGAAGCGAGAAATAAAAACACGTTTCCATTAAGACTCATTAAGAATCACCTCGTTATGCAGATGATGGTGTCGGTGTAAAAAGAAGGGTGAGGAGAAGAAAGAGATTGCATCACCCATCACATCATCATCATCATCGTCGCTTATTTATTCCATGCGAAACGTAATTTTTCAAACCCCATTTGAGCCTCGAAGACGGCGCCTCCATAAATCCGGAGAAGAAGTAAAACAAAATGCAAAGAAAATATGGTAATGTGAACGTCTTCAGGTGACGTCGCACACAACTTGAAAGACTTGAATATGCATATTCTCCTGATATATATCTCTAGTATTAACTCATCTTATATGTATGTACTGCATCTATTTTTACACCACTAACACTTTTTCCACACCGTTTCTTTTACTTTACATTCTTTTACTTTATTAACATTTTATTATTATCGTTTTACTCATGTATGTAATCTACTAGTTGTATAAATATACGTTAGTCAATTTTTTTTTATTTACGCAAGTCTTTTTTTATTCTTAATTCAAAAAAATCCTTAATCATTGTACTTTTGTTTTTATAACAAATAAAAGTTGCATAACTAAACACATTTTTGTAATTTAAATTGATTAACTGACATCTATTGTTTTGTCCACACACTAAGTAATTAAAACTAAACTAAACGAAAACGGACTTACGTTAATTGATTCTGCACGTGATTTCAAATGAATCTGAAAATCAATATCATAAAAATTAATTAATTTAACGCAAACAGTTTAATTTAGACTCATCAAGAGTAAATTATGTAATATATAATTTAGCAATTTGTTAAGCAACATCAACAACAACAACACCTGATGTTCTTTACATAAAGTCCATAGTTTCATCAGAGCTAAGTGATTACGATGAGCGATGCAACACCCGAAATCCGTTTCGCTTCTCTCTTAATCTGTTCGATAAGAGCCTTCTTTTTTTTTCTCTCTCTCTCTCCTCTTACTCATCGCTTACTATGTCTTCGGAGATTATTCAATTCGGCACATACGTACATTTTTTACTTAATTCGGTACATCTTATCGCCACTTGCGTAACTCTTTCCAACATCTTCAAGGAATTGCTTGTTGCGCGTGCCGCGACCGAAAATCGGACGTCGATAACAGCCAGATCATGCCGACGATTACGAAGACGTGACGCGTACAGATGGCATTGACGGAAATATCAATTGAAATACATAACTTATTATTCTTCAGATAATCATCAACATCTTACATCAGAGGCGTCCAAACTTTTTGCCGCGAGGGCCAGTTTGGTATTTAAATTCATTAGCGGGGGCCAAGCA
>NW_017096130.1:1663-1925 GCF_001412225.1 Nicrophorus vespilloides | reverse complement strand
ACGGCAGTTGAGGTCCAGCGACGCACATTTGGCGGCATTGAATTTGAGGCCGCACTTTAAGGAGACGTCTCCAACCACATCGAGGACGGACTGCAACTCTCGTGGGTCGTTGGCGAGGACCACCATATCATCGGCGTAGGCCAGAGTCGACACCCTCTCGCCGTGGATCAGGACCCCAACCTCTTCGTTCAAGGCTGCTCTGATGACTGGTTCGGGAACGCACTGACGGGAACGCGTTGCTCAGGTCCAGCCACGCGACCGT
>NW_017096130.1:0-1638 GCF_001412225.1 Nicrophorus vespilloides | reverse complement strand
CTATTGGACCTCCTCGTCGAGTCCAGCACCGATTGCAACACAAAATTGTGCTCATAGCAGCCCTCTCCCCTACCAAAGCCCTTCTGGCATGAAGAGACCAACCCCTCCCGGCCACTCCAGTCCACAAATCTGTGCGCCAAGCATGACGCAAACAGTTTGTAGACCGTCGAGCAGAGCGAGATCGGCCTCCAGCTGTTGGGGTTTGCCTTGTCCCCCTTCTTGTAAATAAGAATTATCTGGCACTCCTTCTACTTCAAGGGGACTCCGTTGGTGGTCAGGACCTTGTTATATAGAACGGTCATCACCCTGCAGCCCGGGTCAAGTTTCCGTACTGGATCCGATCTTTCCCTGGAGCCGTGTTCGGCATCGCTTAGAGCCTGGTGGCGACCTCCTCAGACGTCTGACCGATGTAATGCCGCAAGACGCGGTGTGGAGGGTGGGGGCGGCGGCCTGAAAAGTGAAGTGGATTATTTCAATTTTTCTTTATTATAATTATTTACAAAAAAGAGAGTAGATATACATACATAGAGTGAGATATTTTTTTTTAAGGGGTAGCGATTATTTACAATATGTTACTTTCTTTTTATACATTTCCTGGCTTGGCCTTTGTACGTAATTATCATTTTTAGTTTCAAATTTGGAATAATCGTGTTTTTGTGAGAGCTGGTTTAAAAAGATTATTTTTGAAAAACTCGCTTGCTTTGGAGCTAGTGTCAATGACTCGATTCCTTCAGGCGTTGGTGTCTCTTCTATAATTCTCCCTTTCTTGGAGCACGCTTTCGTCTCGTAGACGTCGTAGACAACTCTAACGTCGATCACTGCTCCAGCATGGCCATTATTGTTGGCTAGATATGGTTGACGTGATTCGTTATTGTTACGAGGTTTCGGGCATGCTCTCTTCTCAGTCCTAGGATTTACCAGCCGCGACTTACCTTCAGCGATTCTATCGTTTCCTTCTATCCAGTTTTAGCCGTGTTCATTATTGTGCACATCAACAGAAAAAGTTGTTCGGATTATATGGAATACAGTTTCATTAACCAATGCGAACGTAGAAATATTTCAATAATTCTAATAATATTATTTTTCATAAAAACAGTTCAACTAAATTTGAAAAGTACTTTTATCCAAATATATTTACATAATAAAATATTTTAAGTTGAGAAATACAATATTATAGAATTTCTACGTAATTTAATAGAATATCTCAATGTGATTTTTTTTAATATTAAATATTAAATTTTTCATTTTTTTATGACTTTGAAAACGTTTATACAGATATGTTTAGTCATTTATTTTTATTTAACAGAATTCGTGAAATTGATTTAAATGTGTTACTTATGACATTTCTCATACAAAATATAAATGTATCGTATTCAGTGTAAAACCTTCATAAGAAAATAGTGGAAGGAAATAGTTTTATACTTGAAATGTAGTTATTTTTTATTTAGTCACCAATTGTAACCAAAGGGCTATCGACCTAAGTCTTTCCGCCCAGAGACACAATAAAATATAAATTGTAACAAAAAATAATAATTTTCATTAGTTACAATTGTAACCAAAGAGCTATCGACCTAAGACTTTCCGCATAGAGACACAATAAAATATAAATTGTAACAAAAAAAATGGCGTTCTGAAAAA
>NW_017096129.1:4542-20817 GCF_001412225.1 Nicrophorus vespilloides | reverse complement strand
CACACGTATAAAAATAAAGGATACGTTTCATAATTTTTTAAAACCGCATAAAACTAAATCAATGAGTTACAATGTACCGAAAATCGCTTAAAAAAGGGTTTATTAAATTTCAGAAAAATAATTACTCTCACTATCTTATTTCTTTCTGAAATGTTTATTCATAATTTTATAAAAACGTTAACAATCATAGACAAGTTTATTAAATTTCAGAAAAATATAATCTTAACATATTCCTTCTAAATTTATACGGAAAAATTTTACAAAAAAAAAAATACAGAATTTTTTTATGAAAGTAAATTTTTCTTCACATTTTTTTTTCTTTAGAATTATATGAGAGTGTTCGGCATAATTTGCGAACTGGTTCGAAATCGCTTGCATCACTAGAAGAGATAGTCAACATATCAGATCTATATTCTGAAGATAATGATTCTTCACAAGTAAAATTAGTCTCAACTTCGCATGTTGACAATATAATCAGTGATTAAACTTTGCGATGGCTTTGCTAGTTTTTTCTTGTACAATTCCTGATATACAGAAATGCAATTCTGAAGCTCGCGTTGAAACTTGAATGCTCGTTCAGAATTATCATCTTTTTCGATGAAATTGTTTGCCAATTATTTTAGGCCATAATAGTTATTTAAAAAAAAATTCTTGAAATAAAAACCGCACAACTTACATATATTTTTCATTGAAAATGTTGAGTTGTCTTTATATTGCTTGGTCCTTCTTCTCAAAAAGTCTTTGTAATGGTTGTTTTTTTCTGTTTTTTCTGTTGATGTTACACACTTTTCACGGTTGAAGGATTCAATGTTTCCGTGCACAGAAATCGCTTGTTATTGTTATAAATGTATTTATTTATTGCATCTAGAGTCAGAAACATGGAAGCATCCATCTCGTCCTGTTTACGTTTTACCAATCGATGGAAGGAATAATCTTTTTACGAGCACTCGTAAAGTTGCGATTTCTGTTGTTATTTTTGCAGCGGGTGACGAATAAGCGTCATAAAGTGAAGGAAAAGTGTTCGACGTCGATCGATGCCGTCGAGCAGAACATGGAGCAGGACGATAAATAAACGATGGCGTTACAGAAGGAGCCCGCCTGCCACGTTCGACAGTCGAGGCCGTAACGCGGATTTTCCCCTCTAAGACTTATGCTAAGCAATTTTTTGGTCGAACGGGTTTTGCCTGACCGACCCCCGTTGGAGGCGGTTTTGGTCAGAAGCGGTGGCGGAAAAGCAATCTCTGAAACCGCAGCCAACATTATTTATCCTACTCTCTCTTTGCAAAAGGGCAGCAACGACCGGACGTCCTTCCTCTTTGGTCCGACTAAATTATACGCGAAATCCTATAAGTTGGGAATTTTAATGCGAATTGAGACAATTTAGATAACATCCGGTTTTGATGGGAAACATCATAACTTTCGATTTTTAAAAGGTTCACGTATTGCGGATGTAATTACCTTTAGCCCTTTTGTTCTGCACGGTAATTAATGTCCGGATTTCTTTTTTTGTCCCTCCTGTTTCACGTTCGATGTGCCGTGCGAACGATGTGCCGGACGACTTCTAATCGATTACGGATGGAGCGAGATTTTTACGATACTTTTACGACCTACGAATTAATTTAGGGCTTCCCTCCCCCATCACAGGATTAACTTCATTTCATTTGGAAGCGCCCTTCCTAAAAGATATTTCCTACGATATCATCCAAAACCTCAATAAATACAATCTACTAGGGTCGAAAACCTATGGAGCAAATATTCGTTTCTTTTTACAAATATTTTTTGATTTTCTTTTTATATAGTTTTCATATACATCTTTTCAAATGTATTACCGTAGATTTTTTGTATTATACAAATACCTGAAGACATGTACTTTCAATAATGAATTCCTTTGCAAATAATATGCATTTCTATACTGTTTTCTTAAACGTTTTTTCAAATAATATTTCACAGAGTTTTTCTGCTAAATTTAGATAACAAAATTTATTAGAAAACGCTTGAAAATATTCAGGGTACAAGAAATTCTACTTTATATTTGTATATTTCATTGTATTTTAATAGAAACTAGAAATTAGTCTAAATAAGTATTAAAAACCTTGCTTATTTGATGTACATTATCGTAATATCAATTTACGGTGCTCAGAGTGTGTACCTAATTATGCAATATAGATGGCGTAAGCAATCAATATACCCGGCGCATCCACCAATAACAACTTTCGACGTTTATGCTTTTAGTTAATTTAATGGTACGCTGGTAAGCGCAACCATTCATAATATAATAATAATAATTGATGTACGTAATTTGTAGTTATGTATTGATCAAATATTCAGTCATTAATTAAACAAAAAACTTAATATACACTATTAAGTCTTCTATCCTTGTTTTGATAAATATTAATAATTAACTTTACTGATTATTTAATTAAAATTTCTACAATCTATTATGCAGAAGGCTTAAATTATGAATAAACTGGAAAATATGAAATATTAAATTAGCAGGATTATCTTAATCTAAGTAAATGCAGTTTCAATAAAAAAAAATAAGTTCGGAATGAATAAAACGTATTAATTATAATATTTATTGCAAAAATAAAACTAAATTGAATTCTTGGAAAATGTGTATATTTTATGGTTTAAAACTGTAATAAAATAAAGAAATGTATGTTAATAAAAGATAATATAATTAAGATTTAAATTTGTATAAATTCAGTTTATATAAAATGAAGTTTAATTCAGTTCCATTATACAACGAAAATATTTGAGTAAACTTGTTTAATTCCTCTATTCAAGGATTCAATAGTTGCATGCTTCGAATGACTCAATTTTCTATACTTCTTTTATCGTCAGCTCTTGGAATTGTTACGAACGTAAATTGTACACCAAAAGTCTACTAATAAAGATTAACATTTAAGCACATCGATCGCGAATTTTCATAATTAAACGACTGCTTCGGAGGGTGGAAACACACGCAACGTATCTGCTGTGTGTGCGTGTGTATGTATACATATAAATTTATATATGTAAGTGTTTGAGTGTGTTTTGTTCGTGGTTTGAATTTAGTAAGTGTGTATCGAGTTTTTAAGCATATAATACATTAATTTACCGATAAAGATATGAAGTCTCATTACTTTGCCCCCACTAATTTAACCGTTAATCATACTAAGTATTATTGCGAGCACTTAACGTTTCACGATCGATTACGATCTACACGCTTCCCGACTAATTACAAAATTTCATAATATACCAAAAAAAAATTATATATATATAATAGAAACGTGTGTTTAAACACAACACAACTAAGTTATCAAACGCATTTTATGAATGTATTAATTACAAAAATTATTAATTCATGCATTTTGTCGTGTCCCGAGATTCAAATATCTCTGGACACTGTGGAATATCTCGTAGTTATGTCGTTTTTGGAGTTTTTATGATAATAAACACTTTAACTTCGACTAGCAACTAGCTAGAACTAAATGTGTTGGGTCTAAATATATTTTTACATAAATTAGTTTATATTTTGTAGTAGCAATTTGACAAGTTGCAGTTTTATGTAACTGTGAAGAAAATATAGACTAAAGATGTATATTCACCAAAATCAAACACTTTTGTACAAATTTATTCGTTATTCAAGGTAATTTGAAATATTAAATAATAATTAACATTATTCGAAACAATTTCGTTTACAAAATTTTAGTTTTATGTAATTATTGAAAAAAGAAACAAGTTTAAAGAAATTTTTACAATAATTAGTCACCTATCATAGTAGTAGTTCAAAGTTGAAAAAATGAAAAATAAAAGAGAAGAAAAGCATTTTTCACATTTTATTGATTTTCTCTAAAATTGTAATAAATCCAAAAGATNTTCTTTGATAAACATAAATCCAAAAGATCCTGTAGTGTAGAAATTCAAATATCTCTGGACACTGTGGAATATCTTGTAGTTTTGTCGTTGTGGAGTTTCTAGTGGAGTTTTTAAGATGAAGTTGTGAAGTTATGTAACTATGAAGAAAATATAGACTAAAGATGTATATTCACCAAAATCAAACACTTTTGTACAAATTTATTCGTTATTCGAGGCAATTTGAAATATTAAATAATAATTAACATTATTCGAAACAATTTCGTTTAAAAAATTTTAGTTTTATGTAATTATTTGAAAAAAGAAACAAGTTTAAAGAAATTTTTACAAAAATTAGTCACCTATCATAGTAGTAGTTCAAAGTTGAAAAAATGAAAAATAAAAGAGAAGAAAAGCACATATTTTCACATTTTATTGATTTTCTCTAATATTGTAATAAATCCAAAAGATCCTGTAGTGCAGAGATTCAAATATCTCTGGACACTGTGGAATATCTTGTAGTTATGTCGTTGTGGAGTTTTTTTAAGGAATGCTAGAGGTGAAGTTGGAGGTTTTATGATAACAAACACTATAAGATTATTGATAACTTTTATGTCTAGATTTCAGTTTCTAGCTTTGTTACTAGGGTTTTTATGAGTTTAGCTAGGACTCGGGAGGAATCTCCACTAAGACTAAAACTAGCTAGGATTATGACTTTAACACTGACTCTTTAGGACTCTCTTGTATTACATAAACATCCTATTATATAGTAGTGAATTAGCATAGTAGAAGTACAATATTTGGTAAGGAAAGATAGTAACTAACTTTCATATGTACATATTAGAGGTCATCATCGATTTGACCCTTTGAATTTGTGATTAACAATAGTCGTTACACAATGATTGGTTATGGGATCTTCCTAAGTGGTATTAGTTCTAAGTCTTAATGACTTACATACATAACAATTTTGAGAATGCAAAGAAAAGACTAATATAAAATGTAGTAAAAGAAAAACCTTGTCTGTAAACATACAATAACATAGCTGAAAGTTATGCATTTTTGAGAACGATAAGGAATTCATATTGAAACATTCATAGTGCAATTGAAATGAGCGATAGACACGTTTGACAGTAAATTAGCCATCAGACGTGTCTGTAACGTGGCGTGCAACTTATTAGTGCCGCAGGCAGTAATCAAACGCGCGATGAACACAATTCAGGTCGAAATACTTGGATTGCAGCAACTTCCGCTCTTATTAGCGCGCATTTCTCGCGAACTCGTAAATTTCTAATTACTTACTTCGGTCGAGAAATGCCAAAAAAAAAGAAAAAAAACGAAGAAAACTAAAATAAAATAATAACAAGTGAAAATAATAGCGAGCACAAATAGACCGAAACCCAATTAAGACAAGTGCAGACGTGCTTTATTATCTTTTTCATTTAGTTCAGAATTATTGCACGACTTCTATACCGTTTTAATTACACTTAGTTAAAACAAATTTCATTTCTATTTTACAGCAGAATTAAATAAATGTTTAATTTGTTTGATTTCATAAGCTTAGTTTATGTTTCATAAAAAAAAAAACGTAATATTTTCTTGTAAAGTTTTTTATTTTTTTTTGATATTAATGAAGTCGAAGTTTTCTTGTTAAACTTTACATAATGCATTATGGGAGAACAAAGGGAGTAAAATGAAGAAGTAAAAGTGTACATTATTAGTATTATTCCGTTAATATGAAAGTTTCCACAAAATATATTATTTTTTCAGTCGGCGAGACTATGCATACTCGTTGTATTGTATTGTCTTGGGTTGTATTATTTCCTATTAGGATGTCGCGTTGTGTAACTGGAAAAGGGAGCGTGAATGGATGAGTGAATATTTCTGTGTGTAAGAGAGAGAGATGAGTTAAAATAAATAAATGAATGGTAGTTGTCCCAAGGATATTATTGCATTAAAATAACTGTGTAGATATATCAAAATTTAGTGGGACTTCTGCGACCCGATATGATAATATATCCTTATTACAAAATTTTGTTGTTATGTGTGTGACACATATAGGGGAAACCACCAGAGGGCGTTAGCTCATTCCTTGCACCGTTGAGACCAGACCAGTAATAAAACAGACGATTCCTGTACAACTTCGAGATATGGTAATTGTTTACACCTGCTCACCTATTCCTTCCTTCTCTCTCTCTCTCTCATTCTATATCCATAGAAATTGATCACTCTTACTCTCTCCAACTCAAGTGTGTTATGGTATTATAGTCTGGAGGCCTTATTCATCATATGACTACTACGTTTATTAATAATCGATATGGCAAGCAGGGAACTAATAAAATTTAACTAACACACATACGGCGCACGGAACCTATTGAAAACGCGAACAAACACCTTTCTATTATTTAGGGGGGCGCATTAAATGAAACGTGGCACGGGCGCCCGGAAACGTGTCAGGAAAATATTGGTGAAGTTAATAAGAAAACCGAAGATGAAATCGATATTTGCTACTAGTTTCTTAACGAAATTGTTATTTATCTCTTCTTAATTGATTGAATTCAATATCAGATTTCCTATTTCCACATTTTCTTGTATTACTTCAAATTACTTTATTTTATTACGTAAGAAAGTAAAAATTAGTTTATTAAATCCAAATATTCTAACCGTAATTTAAATTTAAGTAATAAATTGTGGAATTTTAAAAAGTTTGTTATTAATTCTTTCAAACTGTAGAGTCTGCATATTTTATTATATTACTTGATCACACATAGCAATTAGACGTGTGAATAATCTAATTACAGCTAAATATGTAGACTTTAAGTTGATAATATTACAAGATTTGTATCGATTCTAGAAAATAAATTATCAAATTTAGAAAAAAGCGTTTTTCTTTCTGTCATTGAAACTACAGTAGTCACATTTCATTGAATTACATAAAAACCAGATGTGATAATTGCAAGCATGAACATTCTAATTGAAGCTAAATATTTAGGCTTTAATTAGAGAGTATCAGAAGATTTATATCGATTCTAGTAAATAAATTGTCAAATTTAGAAAAAGGGTTTTTTTTTCATTCATTGAAAATGCATTAATCACATTTTATTGAATTACAGAAGAACCAGATGTGATAATTACAAGTATGAACATTCTAATTGAAGCTAAATATTTAGACTTTAATTTGACATTATCAGAAGATTTGTATCACTTTCTAGAAAATTAATTGTCAAATTTAGAAACAACGTTTTTCTTTCTGTAATTGAAACTGCACTAGTCACATTTTATTAAATTACATAAGAACCAAATGTGATAATTACAAGTATGAACATTTTAATTGAAGCTAAAGATTTAGACTTTAATTTGAGAATATCAGAAGATTTGCATCGATTCTAGTAAATAAATTGTCAAATTTAGAAAAAAGCGTTTTTCTTTCATTCATTGAAACTGCAGTAGTCACATTTTATTAAATTACATAAGAACCAAATGTGATAATTTCAAGTATGAACATTCTAATTGAAGCTAAAGATTTAGACTTTAATTTAAGAATATCAGAAGATTTGCATCGATTCTAGAAAATAAATTATCAAATTTAGAAAAAACGTTTTGCTTTCATTCATTGAAAATGCAGTAGTCACATTTTACTGAATTACATAAGAACCAGATGTGATAATTACAAGTATGAACATTTTAATTGAAGCTAAATATTTTGACTTTAATTAGAGAATATGAGAAGATTTGCATCGATTCTAGAAAATAAATTGTCAAATTTAGAAAAAAGTGTTTTTGTTTCTTTCATTGAAACTGCAGTAGTCACATTTCATTGAATTACATAAGAACCAAATGTGATAATTACAAGTATAAACATTCTAATTGAAGCTAAATATTTAGACTTTAATTTGACAATATCAGAGGATTTGTATCACTTTGTAGAAAATAAATTGTCAAATTTAGAAAAAAACGTTTTTCTTTGTGTCATTGAAACTGCGTTGTCACATTTTATTGAACCAAATGTGATAATTACAATTATGAAAATTCTAATTAAAGCTAAATATTTTGACTTTAATTAGAGAATATCAGAAGATTTGTATCACTTTCTAGAAAATAAATTGTCAAATTTAGAAAAAAGCGTTTTCTTTCATTCATTGAAACTGCAGTAGTTACATTTTATTGAATTACAGAAGAACCAGATGTGATAATTACAAGTATGAACATTCTAATTGAAGTTAAATATTTAGACTTTAACTTGAGAATATCAGAAGATTTATATCGAAAAATGCATTAATCACATTTTATTGAATTACATAAGAACCAAATGTGATAATTGCAAGTATGAACATTCTAATTGAAGCTAAAGATTTAGACTTTAATATGAGAATATCAGAAGATTTGCATCGATTCCCACTTTCTAGAGAAATAATTGTCAAATTTAGAAAAAAGCGTTTTTCTTTCATTCATTGAAAATTTTATTGAATTACTTAAGAACCAGATGTGACAATTTCAAGTATGAACATTCTAATTAAAGCTAAATATTTAGACTTTAATTTGAGAATATCAGAAGATTTGCATCGATTCTAGTAAATAAATTTTCAAATTTAGAAAAAAGGGTTTTTCTTTCTTTCATTGAAACTACAGTAGTCACATTTTATTGAATTACATAAGAACCAGATGTGATAATTACAAGTATGAACTGAACATTCTAATTGAAGCTAAAGATTTAGACTTTAATTTGACAATATCAGAAGATTTGTATCGATTCTAGTAAATAAATTGTCAAATTTAGAGAAAAGTGTTTTTCTTTCTTTCATTGAAACTTTTATTGAATTACATAAGAACCAGATGTGATAATTACAAGTATGAACATTCTATTTGAAGCTAAATATTTAGACTTTAATTTTGTAGTGCAATGCATCAAATTAATTGTGGTCGAAGCAATTTTATTTAAGAAACTATTTACATTAGTTAATTAGAACGAGAGAGGGAGGGAGGAGGTGGTTAGGAGGATGCGAATGCGCGGTTCGAATAGCGTAAAAGTTTAATTAGCTAGGAGAGCATGGCCTGGCTGCATAGAGCAGTCGATATAATGGCAGAGCTGGTTTGGAATAATAAATAAGTCCGTAATAATATCGAAGTCGCAGAAGGTTTTGGTGAAGGTTTGGAGTATGAGGGAGGGTGGTTAAGCCGTCGGGCCTAAGGGTATCAATCGTTCTGAATACAGAAGGAGCTTAGGAATAAAACGTCTGAAAAGAGAGACAGTTCGTGTGGAAAACGAACGTGACCAATAACTACTTTTGCTTATTGTTACACTTTAAGAATTGCCCTCACCCAATACAATCCGAAATTATATACAGCAAGTATTCACCCTCAAAAGCACTTCTATATTCCCTTTCCGTTCCCACCGCCGCCGCCGACCATATTTCTCTCTTTCTCTCCCAATACATATATATTCTTCTCCTCTATCCTATTTCTTATTACTACCACTACTCCTTCGTCCTTTCTATTCCTTTTTTCTTCTTCACCAAAGCTTTGATTCGAAAAAGGATTTCACTGAAATATGCACGTCATTATGGGTTTCACTGTCCTTTATTTTTATTCCTTCCTCCAGCGTTCTCTTCTTCTAGTTTCTTCATTCTATTATTACGCTTAATTAAGCCACTTGCAGACACACACACAATCGTGGAAACGCAGTCTGCGAAATTGTTGCGGCTTCTAATAGGGGTTGAGAAGGCGGCGAAGGAAGAGAGAGAAGAGAGGTCAAAGGAGGAAAACCTCCCCCAGTATTTAATATGCTTCAGCCGTTTGAATTATGTACTCGCACATTCAAGAAATACGGACTGGCTCATATTCCTTGTCCGAAATATTTTGTATAAGTATTAAAGCGGATAATTTATGGGGGCGCGCGCGAAATTATGCACACCGTGTTTATATCTTCGCCTTACATAATTTTATTTCATCCTCATCTCCGTGTATATTTTTTAACAACTCATTTCTTCCACCAGACAGTTAATACTTTCACCGTTTACGTGAAAAAAAAATTTAATAAACCGCGGCAGATTATCCCCGGATTATAAAAACATTGTGTATAAATTGGAATAGACGCGTTTAATTGTTGCTTCAAAACGAATTCATTAACTTTCGCTTTTTCGGGAAAGTACAGTTAAAAAAAAGTTTTATATTAGCAACACAACAAACACACGATTTGAAATGATATTAAAAAAAAAAATCTCGCAACATGCAAATATTCCGTTTTCGAATCCGCTCGATTCCCAGTTGAAATACACTTATTTGTTTTCGGCTAATGCAAACAATAATAAACAAATATGTTCTGAACAATGGTAGAAAAAAAATTGTTGTTGCGAAACGTTCGTGTGCAATCATCAATTGATTTTATTTGCGAAACGCCGAAAGCCACTGAAAATGTACACTCAGTTTTTATATAATTTTTTTTCCGTTTGGATTATTTAACTTATAAACAAACTTTTACTTTATTAGAAATCAAATTTTCGTCTCTAGAAGAAAAAAATATTTAATAAACATTGATGAGTATTTATTATTAGAAAAAGTAGGTGTAAATTGTAAAGCTGTATTATATTAACCGTACATAATTGATTGATTGCAAATTGTTAGGCGTTCATAATTTAGGGTTTTAATGTGCAAATTTTGTAATTGAATGCGAAAAGAAACGTGATCGATGCAGAAACCATCCACTTTCGTTGCCCTTTCAACACCTCAACTTTAACTTTACAAATTTTTTGTTTTTTTACTTTTGCAACTTTCCACACTCCTGCCGCTTTTAATTAACCATCCCCGATTGAATATTAATTCAATTACAATTTTATATGCAAATTTTACGCGATGCAATATTTCACGCGGCTTCCCCTATTGATTCCATCAAGAAAACCACCACCCTCTTCTATACACTTTTTTTTCCTTCTATATATATTGTTTTTTTTTGCATCTTCTTGCATAAGCTTTGCGAAATTTCAATTAATTATTAAAGTTAATAATGAAGATTAATTAAGTTTTCGATGGATAGATGAATATTATCTCATCTCTCTCTCACTGTGTTTCATGCTTTTGTGTGTCTGCGTTTTTATTTCGGTCCAAGTTAATATATTTTCAGAAAATTTATTGACGAATTTTCATTAATTAATAACTATAATTTCAGTTTTCTGCTGTCGACTCAGCAAAGTTGTTTTTTACAAGTACTTTCATTTTTTCTTCAATTTCTTCAGCTTATAACAGGCGACTCGATGATACTACAAAGATGTGTTAATGAGCATTGGAAAGGTGAGATATTCAGCTTTCATAAGAGTGATCGATGATGTAATTATCATAAGGGGTTGTCGAGAAAATCACGAAAAACTGTAGACACTGATTAAAAACTAGAAAAAAATGTTCTTTAGCTTATAACAGGCGACTCGATGATACTACAAGGATATGTTAAGGCGCGTTGGAAAGGTGAGATCTTCAGCTTTCATACGAGTGGTCTATGATTTAATTACCTTTAGGGGTTGTCGAGATATTCACGAATAACCGAAAACACTGAAAAAAAACGAGAAAACCGTCATTTTTCTGTTATGTATAACATGTTAAGTATGTGTTTTTTTTTTCAATTTCTACAGCTGATAGCAGGCGACTCGATGACAGCACAAAGATGTATATAGGCTTGTTGGAAAGACAAAATATTCAGCTTTCAGGCGAGTGGTCGATGATGTAACTACCTTAAGGGGTTGTCGAGAAAATCACAAAAAACTGTAAAAACTGAATAAAAAACGAGAAAAAAATGTTCTTCAGCTTATAACAGGCGACTCGATATAACTACAAAGATGTATGTAGGCGCGTTGTAAAGGTGAGATATTCAGCTTTCATACAATTGGTCGAAGATGAAATTACCTTTAGGGGTTGTCGAGATATTTAAGAAAAACCGAAACGACTGAAAAAAAAAGCGAGAAAACTGTCATATCTCTGTTATGTATAAGACGTTAAGTATGTGTTTTTTTTCTCAATTACTACAGCTCATAGCAGGCGACTCGATGACAGCACGAAGATGTATGTAGGCTTGTTGGAAAGACAAAATATTCAGCTTTCATAGGAGTGGTCGATGATGAAATTACCTTTAGGGGTTGTCGAGAATTTCACGGGAATTTTCAATACAAAATATTTTTTTAGACCTAAAAAATTGTTTAAAAAATATTGTACAATATTTTATTAATACATTCAATATAAAATTGCTAGATGCATTTGTTAATCAGCGGTTTTGATTAATTTAAATGTGTATATTCATATATTAAATTGAGTTGACATTTATTTTTTTTTTGCTAATAATTCATTGCAGAAGGGCCGAAAACGTTTGCAGAATATTAAACGGAAGTAAATCAAGTTACGCAGTACGTACATGTCATAAATAATCAAGCGCCGCTTCAGACGCTTTTAATTATGCATGCTAATTAATACAGACTTCATCAGTTTTTTTTATTATTATATTTCTATTTTTTTTTCAAAAATCGATACATAATTTATACACTACACAATATCTATTATAATATTATATCATGTTTATTTGTGCAAAAAAATATTTTTACATTGTAATTTATTACAAAATATTCATTTTCTCTAAACATGTATTTTAACAACTAATTATAAAAAATTACATAATAAATTTACAAGAAAGTAAAACACAAATTTCTTTTCGTTTTTCGTGAATTTCTCGACAACCCCTTAAGATAATTACATCATCGACCATTCGTATGAAAGCTGAATATCTCACCTTTCCAACAAGTCTATTGGTATCTTCGTGCTATCGTGGAGTCGCCTACTATGATCTGTTAAATTGGAAAAAAAAGGATTTTCTTAAGATATTTTTTTTGAAAGTACTGAAACAACTTTGCAGAGTCGATAGAAAACTGAATTATAGTTATTAATTAATGAAAATTCGTCAGTAAACTTTCTGAAATATGTATTTTAACAACAATATTTTTTATTGATGGTTTTACAAACTGAATAAATAGGAAGTAGACGCACCTGTATATTGAATATTGGAATATTGGAAGAAAGTTACAAGAAAAAAAAAATGTTCTGAAAAGAAGAGAAGCGTCAGGAATGGGAGCAAACTGGAAAAAAGACAAAAGAAGAAAAAGTAAATAGATGGTATTGGGGATAATATTGAGATAGAAGTAAAATATGTTTTCCGATATTACTTGAAGCCATGTGCTCGATATGGAAATTTTATATTAAATAAATACACTCGAAACGTGGCCTACGTTTATTATTATTAATATTATATTTGCGTTCAGTCCATACTAGATTCTAAAATTAGGCCACAAAAAAAATGATGTTTTGCGTGGATGTGTGAAGAAATTAAATTGAATGTAAAAACGGGAAAACGAGGATAATGCAATTTTTAAAATTGTATTTACTCGTAAAATGCAATTACACGATGATACGTATCATCCACCAAAAGCCGGTAATGGTATTAAGCTAACATTTTTATTTTTTTCTCTCTATTTTCATCCCTTATCAATTTGTTGTGTTTTAAGGGTTGGTGAAACATTTTGTTTGTTGCGGTGCCCAAATTCTGTAACGTTCGCGTTGCAAAGTGTAATAGATCAAAACGTGTACGTGTTTGTATATGAAACAGAAACAGGGGTGCGTCGGATTGTAGATAAAAAGCGGTTCGGTTTTGGAAAGGATATATCATTTGTGCGGATTAAGAGTGGCCGTTAAATACGAGTATTGAACCGGTTATAACGTATCGCACGACCAAAACGATTGTTTCCTAGGCCTCAGGCCTACTACTCGCCATGCAGATTTTCTGGAATCGATAGAACCGAAAACGATCTAACTGTATCCGAAGACAAAACCTACGTAACGTCAGCCAATTGTTCCGAAGTTCTGATTTATTCCCGTAGTTTTTCTTCGGCGCCATCCGATTTTCTCATCCACATCCAAATTCAGATCCAGATCTAAACACGGCAGTTGCAACTTACCATTTTCTCCGAATTTTATATTAACAATTCCTTGAACCATCCATATTTAAGCATGTCAATATTTTAAGATCAAGACGATTTCCTTGTTGCAATGAAAACAGCTTAAATATAAATTGAGTATAACATCACACTTTCAATTCGTAACAAGCCACAAGTTTAAAGTTTTTCCTTAATAAGAAATTATATAATTTCATTCACAATAATGAAGCTAGTCCTGTCGTTACAATTATTTGAATTATCAAGAAACTTACATTAGTAATCCATTTAAAGACTAATATACTCTCAGATAAATCTTAAAATGACCAAGTAACGAATAAAGTTATGTAAAACCAAACAAATATTCCACTTTGTCCAGATTTTCATCCCTGGGACACAAAAATTCAACTACGTAACTAGTAATTAAGAGGTGAACATTAAAACATAATAATATTTACTTTCAAGAAATCTATAAAATTATTATTCCTTGATAAAGGACCTCTTATATTCTAATAAAAAAATCTTTTTAAGTAATTAATATTAATAGTTATCAGGACTTTTCAATACAATCAATTAAAATTAGATTAATTGTTATTTTTAATTTTCAAAATAAGTTCAAATAATGATTATAAATCTATTAAAATTAGACTCAAAGATTCGTGTAGTCTTATTATAAAGTGTCCCAAAATTAACGCAAGATTTGAATTTGCCGCCATTTGTGCAGTAAAGAGTTGGAAACCCCCAAAAAAAAACAAATTGACACATTACTGCACAAAGGGCGAAAAAATTCAAATCTTGCGTTGATTTTGGGATACCCTTTATAATAAACTATAGAAATAATTAATAATTTTCGTTAAATTGATTAAAAATATAAAAGTTATGCAATTGAGTAAATTCATTGATAAATTAGATTCGAGGAGTACAAAGGAATGCAGACGTCTGCTGTTTCTCGGAAATACTCACTAGAAATGAATGAAAAGAAATAAATAATGAATGAAACGTAGTGAAATGTGTAAAAAAGATGTGTAAAAATTCGTGTCTCAAAGTCTAGACGATAAGATGAAGATAATTTATTCTCAATACCATCGAGGAGGAACAACAATAAAAACTGCATATATTATTTCGATGTCTCGCCTATTTCTTTTAATACTTTCATTCAATTACTTTACATTTAAATTACATTTACATTCTTTTACATTATTACACAAATAATGCTTAGCATGTAAGTGCAATTTAACAAATTAAAATGTTTAGATAGACGCAAGCGATTATTTCAACAAGTAACTTTTACTTGGCAAGTAAATATTTAGAAATTTTATATTATTCTTAATATATTTTTTTGTAATTTACTATTTGAAAATTGTAATTTTACTAAACATATTACACAAGTTACTTATCAAGTAATGCTTAGCATGTAATTGCAATTTAACAAATTAAAGTGTTTATATAGACGCAAGCGATTATTTCAACAAGTAAATTTTACTTGGCAAGTAAATATTTAGAAATTTTATATTATTCTTAATATAAGTTTTGTAATTTACTATTTGAAAATTGTAATTTTATAAAAACATATTTTTGAAGTAATTTATTTGTTTTATTTTCAATTAATTTATAAAAAAATGCAATATTTTCAAACCCGTATAAATATTCTTTTGAAATTAGTGTGTATTAGTTAATGATTCATTGTTGCTATTAGACAAGTTACTTGTCAAGTATTTCTTAGTATGTAAGTGCAACTTGGCAATTTATTTATACATGCGTAAATAAAATGTACATTTGACAAGTATTTAGATAGAAACAAGCGAATATTTAAACAAGTAAATATTTAGAAATTTTATATTAAATTTTGAAATTTAGTATTTGAAAGTTGTAATTTTATCAAACATATTTCTGAAGTAATTTATTTCTTTTATTTTCAATTAATTTATAAAAAAAAATGCAATATTTTCAAACCCGTATAAATATTATTTTGAAATTAGTGCGTATTAATTAATGATTCATTGTTGCTTCGTAACGCTATTAGACAAGTTACTTGTCAAGTATTTCTTAGCACGTAAGTGCAACTTGGCAATTTACTTATACCTGCGTAAATAAAATGTACAATTGACAAGTATTTAGATAGAAACAAGCGAATATTTAAACAAGTAACTATTCAGACTTTTGTAATTTAATATTTGAAAGTTGTAATTTTATCAAAAATATTTCCGAAGTAATTTATTTCTTTTATTTTCAATTAATTTAAAAAAAAAATGCAATATTTTCATACCCGTATAAATATTCTTTTGAAATTAGTGCGAATTAATTAATGATTCATTGTTGCTTAGTAACGCTATTAGACAAGTTAATTGTCAAGTATTTCCTAACATGTAAAAACAACTTGGCAATTTACTTATACCTGCGTAATTAAAATGTACATTTGACAAGTATTTAGATAGAAACAAGCGAATATTTAAACAAGTAACTATTCAGACTTTTGTAATTT
>NW_017096129.1:0-4527 GCF_001412225.1 Nicrophorus vespilloides | reverse complement strand
TAGTATTTGAAAGTTGTAATTTTATCAAACACAATTAATTTGTTAAAAAAAATGCAATATTTTCATACCCGTATAAATTTTCTTTTGTAATTAATGCGTAGTAATAAATGATTCATCGCCGCGACGCGCATTTTCATAACCATATAAGGAATTGTTTAACGTTCACAATCGAATTGCAGCTGCAGATGATTCATCGACGCGAGGGCACATTTTCATAAACAAATAAAGATTTGTTTAGCGCTCGTAGCTTGTGTTCATTGGTCGTGACAATTCGCGAAGATTCGTGACTATATAAGGGATTTGTTTAACGTTCGCAGTCTCATTAGTCGCGAAGTCGCCGATGCGTGCGTTACCGCTTGTTTTAACGTTTTAGAACCGCTGTGATTCAATGTGACGTAAACACACCTGTTGTGTCGCCAATGCGAGTGTTTGTTATATAAGGATTGTTGAAACGTTTTAGAACCGCTGTGCTTCATCCAGATGAATCCAATCGGAGTTATAAGGTAATTTATTTTATAATAATCACCCAATTTTTATTAGTTTTTAATCCAAAATCTAAATAGTTTTTATCACATTTTTATTATAATATTTCTAATATTATATTATTTCTATTAATACATTCATTATATTCTTTTACATTTAAATTCTTTTTTTTACACAAATTGCGTAATGTTATTACACAAGTTACTTATCAAGTAATGCTTGGCATGTAAATGCAAATTAAAGTGTTTAGATAGACACAAGTGATTATTTCAATAAGTAAATTTTACTTGGCAAGTAAATATTTGGAAATTTTTGTTCTTGTTCTTAATATAAGTTTTGTAATTTATTATTTGAAAATTGTAATTTATTTTACAATAATCACCCAATTTTTATTAGTTTTTAATCCAATATTTCAATAGTTTTTATCACATTTTCATTATAATATTTCTAATATTATATTATTTCCATTCCATTTCCATTTCCATTAATACATTCATTACATTCCTTTACATTTAAATTTTTTTACACAAATTGCGTAACGTTATTACACAAGTTACTTATCAAGTAATGCTTGGCATGTAAATGCAAATTAAAATGTTTAGATAGACACAAGCGATTATTTCAACAAGTAAATTTTACTTGGCAAGTAAATATTTAGAAATGTTATATTGTTCTTAATATAAGTATTGTAATTTATTATTTGAAAATTGTAATTTTATCAAAATTGTAATTTATTTTACAATAATCATCCAATTTTCATTAGTTTTTAATCCAATATCTAAATAATTTTTATCACATTTTCATTATAATATTTCTAATATTATATTATTTCCATTAATACATTCATTATATTCCTTTACATTTAAATTCTTTTTTTTTTACACAAATTGCGTAACGTTAATACACAAGTTACTTTCAAGTAATGTTTAGCATGTAAGTGCTAATTTGCAAATTAAAGGGTTAAGATAGACACAAGCGATTATTTTAACGAGTAAATTTTACTTGGCAAGTAAATATTTAGAAATTTTATATTGTTCTTAATATAAGTTTTGTAATTTATTATTTGAAAATTGTAATTTTATCAAAATTGTAATTTTATCAAAATTGTAATCTATTTTACAATAATCATCCAATTTTTATTAGTTTTTAATCCAATATTTAAATAGTTTTTATCACATTTTCATTATAATATTTCTAATATTAAAGAACTTCAAAAATGTATAAACATTATCACGAGTACATTCGAATTTTTAATTTAGAAATATTAAAAACAAGTAAAAAATTTAGTTTCATTTAATTTCAAAAAAATCTATAAAACTTTTTCACTAATTCCTTGATCCCAAAATGCCCTTAAATAATCGAGGAGATAACTTCAATTAATTATTATTTTCTTTTAAAATATTAATAAGCATATTATATAATACAGTAATAACAATAATACAGTAATAAAACCGGACTAATCGAGGATTTTTTTAAATAATGAGAAACAAAAATAGACAAAAAAAACAAAATAAATGTATGTACTGTTAAAGGTAATTCTCGGCTTACGTCGCAAAAACCGGCGCAAATCGAATTGGCGTAAAATCAACTCATATTTACAGTGCAATTACAAAATTTATTAGATAACAACATAAAGTTTTGAAATATATGTGAAATATTATTTTATTGGTAAAAATATTGAAAATTAATGAAAAAATATTTCAATTAATATATGAAATTATTACAATTTTCCAAATGTATAAACATTATGAAGATTGAACACATTGAAAATGTGTTATTTTTCCACTGAAATTATGCGTTTCAAAACTTTTCAGTTAACTAATAGAGTAATTGACGAATTAAGCTGAAAACACAAATCTTGTAAAGCAAAACGTTCGAACAACATTTTAGGAGGCGATTACAGCAGAGCATATAATTAATTAGAATTAATCAGTTTGTTTGCGTAATGAAATAGAAATGGCAATTGTAAATTGTTTACGCGATTTTCAGTGATCTGGAAATAATGCACGGATTCCGAAAGCGCGAGAGAGAGAGAGAGAGACAAAATCCATCCCTTTCCTTTCTCATCCACCCTCTATATATATATTATTTTGATGATCAATATTTCCAGCGATGACTGCGATTCGGCAAACAGTAATAAATTCCCGCGAATAAAATCGAAATTGCATTAATATTAATTCCGCATAATCCCGAATTGCACTTCGCTGGAAAGCGCCTGTTTACATTCAATTAAGATGATAATTATTATTTATATAATACGTATAGAGGTTAACGTTTTCATTTATTATTGTTTTGTTGTGTTTTGTGAAAATGGTGAAATGTAGGAAGAAAGTCCTTCATCAGGTGGAGGTTTCATACAAATTTATAAGGGTGCAGAAAGAAAGGGAGGAAATTGAACTTGACTGATTAGTGACAAGGGATGAATGTGTACGTTTATTATCATTTTTTTTTTAATGATTTAATGATTTTTTTTAATGAATCAATTCAAATATTAAATTTAAATTAGTTAATTAAAATCTTTTTTTTTTGTAATCTAAACTAATTTTTCCTTTTTTTACAATAAAATATGAAAGAAAAAGATATTTCATAGAAGTTAAGGTTTTCTCTGTGTAAATAATAAATAGGTTTCACGTCTTATTTATTACCACAAAATAAAAACGCACAGTTTATATACTTTTCAGTTTAATAATTATGTAAGTGAGTTCACAATTCTTCTCTAAATAATTCACACAGTAAACTTTATTTTACTTTGTACGTTATTTTAATACCTGAAAAATCCCTTCTTTTTTTATTTATTTCAAAAACTTTTTTACATATTTGCTACATTCTCATAAGAATTGAAAAATATTAAAGACAATTTCAGAAAATAATAAATATTTATTTACTAAAGAAATATCAAAAAATTATTGAAAATTCCGCAGTCAAGTACAGATTTATTAGATATTTTAACAATGAATGTTACGGATTAAATACGTAATAGGGTTTAATAAAAGTTCGCTTAGTTGTCTGAAAAAAAAACATGATGCATTCACTCCATATGCATTTTTCCAAATCCAGAGAGAATAACAAAACAAATTTTTGCAGTGTTGATGATGGAATTTCTACCAACATTACATCACTAATCTTGCATTTTCTCCTATCCATTCATACCGATCTTCTTGAAATTTCACATGAAATATCGTTAGACTTTAACAAATTGATAAACAACTTTTGTTTTTTTCAAAAACAAATATATAAACGCCAACTAAGCGAACTTTTTTTTACATCCCCACGTATATTTTTTTAGTTAGTTTTATAAACCACACGCACGACCAAACAAACTGCGTGCTTTTACCCCCGTGATTCCTGTTTAATTTTGTATATTTTTTTTTTGTTCTATTGATCGACGCTGCGGTGGGGATTGTTTTAATTTTAAAAAAATATATTTTGTAATTTGTGATTTATTACATAACGTACGAGGCTGAATGTGCACACAAAAAAAATATATTGGTGTGCATGGCTAAAACAAACTAATGCAGACGGAAAAATCTATACACGCGTAGGCCGTTCCGAATGCAAAAGTGGACTAATTTATCGCAGCCCCAATTGCTAGTTTTGTTTTGTTCTCTTTGTTTTTTTTTTTCATTTTTTTTTTTGAAGTTCAAACCCTACATATTTTCGCTTTTATTATTTATGATTTTCAAATTGGTTTGTAATTTATGTATGGACTTGGATATCCTGATATTTTTGTTTGGTTTATGCAGCTTGTTTCTCGTTTTATATAATCAATCTAAATCTAATTATTTTCATTTGCATTTATTAGAGAGAAATAAAGAAATTTTAAGGTTGTTTCAATTTCCAATAGTTTTCATGCATATAAAAGGTGTCCCAAAAGAGCACAGGAATGTATCTATACTCGCTGGATTCCCCCAATCAATGAAATGTAAAAACACTGCTTTTTCGAGCATTTTTTAAACTTTGAAGACGAATTACAGCCAAACGGCTAAAACCACAGTAATATATCGATACTTGCTAGATTCCCCAAACATTCAGCTTTCATATGCA
>NW_017096128.1:12097-15023 GCF_001412225.1 Nicrophorus vespilloides | reverse complement strand
AATTTAGTATGGAAATGCCATAATTATGTAAAGAAAACAGGACTTATTCAAAGGTTATTAAAAGATTATATAATTATTGATCATTTCATTGAAATTAATCAAATTTAGTATGGAAATGCCATAATTATGTAAAGAAAACAGGTCTTATTCAAAGGTTACTCAAATGATTATATAATTATTCATAATTTCATTGAAATTAATCATGATTAATTTCAATGAAATTATGAATAATTATATAATCTTTTAAAAACCTTTGATTAAGTCCTGTTTTCTTTACATAATTATGGTATTTCCATACTTAATTTGATTAATTTCAATGAAATTATCAATAATTATATAATCATTTGAATAACCTTTGAATAAGTTCTGTTTTCTTTACATAATTATGGAATTTCCATTCTAAATGTGATTAATTTCAATGAAATTATCAATAATTATATAATCTTTTAATAACCTTTGATTAAGTCCTATTTTCTTTACATAATTATGGCATTTCCATAGTAAATTTGATTAATTTCAATGAAATTATCAATAATTATATAATCTTTTGATTAGATTTGATTAATTTCTGTTTTCTTTAAACAATTATCGAAATTCTTTACTAAATTTGTTTAAAATCAATGAAATGATCAAAAATTATGTAATCTTTTTATTAACTTTGATGAAGTTCTGTTTTCTGTACAAAATTTGATTAAATATCAATAATTATGTAATTTTTAGATTAATTTTGATTAATTTCTGTTTTCTTTACACAATTATCGAATTTCTCTACAAAATTTATTTAAAATCAATGAAATGATCAAAAATTATGTAATCTTTTGATTAACTTTGATTAAGTCTTGTTTTCTTCACATAATACTCAAATTTCTTTACTAAATTTGATTAAATTCAATAAAACTATTAAAAATTATATAATTTTTCAATTACCTTTGATTAATTTCTCTTTTCTTCACATAATTCTCAAATTTCTTTATTAAATTTGATTAAATTCAATAAAATGATCAATAATTATGTAATTTTTCGATTAACTTTAATTAAGCTAAAAAGATTTATGCTTTCCTATTGATTCTTCGCCTCAAAAACGTCGGTAATATTTCCACATGCTACATTTTTAATGCGAAAATCAATAGGGTAAACAATTTTATTTAAAACTTTTTTCCTCTCAGAACCTTCCTTTATTATTATTACACGCTTTTTTTTCTTCTTTATATTAAAAACGCTCGTATGTGCGTACACTTCATCATTCGCTTAAGAAAACACAATTCCTCCTACATAAACAGTTTGCTTTTTTCAATAACTTTACACTGTAAATTATATTTTCATTGTTGTTGTTGAAGAGATGCGAATAACAATTTTTCTAATTTTTTTTCTACATACCTTTTCGATAACAGAACGGATCCGTCCGCGTAAATCCTCAGTAAAATATTGGGCCTGGTGGTGTCATGGGCGTAAGCTTTGTACTCGTTAAAAAATAAATCCGGTGTCCATATATATTCATCGTCGTCCAGAGTGATGTATTTCAGTGCATTGGACGTCGCATATTTCAATCGGTCGTCCTTCCATTCTTGCCGAAATCTGATGTCCATGCTGAATAACTGGACAACGAACAACAGGGACGGTCAATGAAATGCATCAACATTTCAATCATTCGCGGAATAAGGATGAAAGCCGCTTCAATTCAATTGATATCCTATTTGTATGCAATTTTGGATATAAATGTTCATAGAAACTTAATCAATTCATTAGTGTATGGAAAAAAGAACATTAGTTTTCATGTCTTCTAGAAATTTAACATATATTTAATTCATCGAACAAAGAATAACATAAGCTTGTTTTAAATCCATTTTCTTATGCTTTCATTAATTCTGTTCTCTTCACTTAATTATCAGATTTAATCATCGTTGTAACAAATATATTAAAAAAAAAACTACAATTTATGTACAAAATTTGATTAAATATTAATAATTATGTAATGTTTCGATTAAGTTTCTTTACATAATTCTCGAATTTCTTTGCTAAAATTGATGAAATTACCAAAAAATATATAATTTTCTATTAAATTTTATTAAATTGTCTTCTCTTTACATAATTACTAAAAAATATGTAATTTTCTATTAAATTTCATTAAATTGTCTTCTCATATAAAAATAGCAATTATTATATAATTTTTCTATTCCCTTTGATTAAATTATATTTTCTTTATATAATTCTCAAATTTCTTTTCTAAATTTGATGAAATTCAATAAAATAAACTTGCATTAAGTCCATTTTCTTATGCTTTCATTAATTCTGTTTTCTTCACATAATTATCAGATTTAATCATCATTGTAACAAATAATTTAAAAAAAAACTACAATTTATGTACAAAATTTGATTTCATTAATAATTATGTAATTTTTCGATTAAGTTCTGTTTTCTTTACATAATTCTCTAATTTCTTTACTAAATTTGATGAAATTCAATGAAATTACCAAAAAATATGTAATTTTCTATTAATTTTAATAAATTGTCTTCTCTTTACATAATTCTGGAATATCTATACTAAATTTGATTAAATTCAATGAAAATATCAATTATTATGTAATTTTTCATTTCCCTTTGATTAAATTCTGTTTTCTTTATACAATTCTCGAATTTCTTTTCTAAATGTAATTTTCTATTCACTTTCATTAAATTGTCTTTTCTTTATACAATTCTCGAATTTCTTTTCAAAATTTGATGAAATTTAATGAAATTACCAAAAAATGTAATTTTCTATTCACTTTCATTAAATTGTCTTCTCTTTACATAATTATGGAATTTCTATACTAAATTTGATTAAATTCAATGAAAATATCAAGTATTATGTAATTTTTTGATTAACTTTGTTTAAATTCTGTTTTTTTATATAATTCTCGAATTTCTTTACTAAATTTGTTGAAATTCA
>NW_017096128.1:10315-12079 GCF_001412225.1 Nicrophorus vespilloides | reverse complement strand
CTATACTAAATTTGATTATATTTAATGAAAATATCAATTATTATGTAATTTTTCGATTAACTATGATTAAATTCAGTTTTCTTTATACAATTTTCGAATTTCTTTATTAATTTTGATGAAAATCAATGAAATTACCAAAATTTATGTATTTTTCTATTCACTTTGATTAAATTCTTTTTTCTTTATACAATTCTCGAATTTCTATACTAAATTTGATTAAATTCAATGAAATTATCAAAAATTATGTAATCTTTTGATTTACTTTGAATTCTGGAATTTATATACTAAATTTGATTAAATTCAATGAAACTATAGATAATTATGTAATTTTGCGATTAATTCATTATGAATATTTCAATCAATTCAACTTTTAGACAATTCATATAAAATTCATGAAAAACCATTGAGAAATTGATTTGTTTTCTATTTCTAAAATTTTGGCTATTTTTTCTACAATTTTTAATCAATGAAAAGTTACATCATCTTGGATTTAATTCAAGGAAATTGGCGACGATTCGTTCATTTTCTTAACTTCATTAGTAACACTGTTAATTGATGTGTCAATTAAGTTGCACCTATTAATGTTCTTACATCATGCGTTAAATCTAATTGAAGCTGTTAAAAAAATGAAAAAAAATTACCATGCTTTCATCGTCGACACTTGTGATTTTCATCACGGCAATATTGACTGTAACATCGATTGGTCCATCTGAAGAAAAAAAATCGATAGATATACAAATGAATGAAAATGTTTGCTTAATGAACGTTCGAAGCTTCGGTACTTGTGGCGTTCGATGGTGGCCGGATGCGGGAATCATAATTCACGGAAAGAATGTTGTCGAGTATTTGCTTTTCCTGTTTCCTTTGGTAAATCGTGGCTTCAGCACATCTGAAACGTTAACAAATATATCTATCTATGTGTGTGCACTCGAACGTTTATGGAACGGTATTACTTACAGGGTGGCGGAAAGCAGCAGCAGAACTGTTTTCACCGAAAACATCTTGAAGATTGGTTTCTCCAAGAGCCGGAGAAGCGATCTCCTCTTCTCTTCTCTTCACATTACTCCTACTATTCCACGCCTCACGGCTTAATAGAATGATTACTCTTAATGATGTGAGAGATTATCTCGTGCCGAGGCGCATATATAATAGGAGACACGTATTCGTTTCCTAAACCCACCTTTAACCCATTCATTCGCATTACAAATTTATTTAATTTCTAAGAAAAAATGTTACAATTTTATTACACAAAAATTAACACAGTTTATTAAAGAATTTGCTACAATTTAAATACCTGAAAAATCTATACAAACTATGAATGGAATGAAATGAAAAATAAAACTCTTGTGTTTTGCTTTTTTTTGTACAAAGAAAATGGGAAAAATTTGCAACATTTCGAAAAAAATGTTGGGTCCGTTTATAGCCTCGTTACTGTCATCTCTGCGTACGCGGAATTCTGCATTTTTTGTTTGCTTTGCAGCGTTAAATGAATATTAATGTCAAATGGGAGAGCCGCGTTTCAGTTTTCATGCGACCGCCGGGAATAACTGAAAAAAAATACTGAACTGAACATCAACAATGTTTCAATTTTTGTTTTGTTCCATTTCAGCACAAACGAAATTAGTAGGTCAAACATCTTGCGAGAGGAAAATTGTAGAAGTCAGAGTAATTTGAATATAAATACGAATGACCTAAGAGATGCAAGATTGTTCACGGATGTTTCTGCATATAAATAAATAATTTTATATTGTTAATCACATAGAA
>NW_017096128.1:4853-10292 GCF_001412225.1 Nicrophorus vespilloides | reverse complement strand
CGTTGAATTTCGTAGAAACTAATTGATTTTTCATCTATTCAAGCAAATTAATTACTTTACTCTCATGCATTTACTTACTGAACACAAAAAAAAACAATACATGCAGGAAAAGTAGAAAGTAGTAGAAAGAAGAGTGTCGTTGAAATCATTTGAATTTTCGTTGAATTTCGTAGAAACTAATTGATTTTTCTATTATCTATTTATCTATTCAATCAAATTAATTACTTTACTCTCATGCATTTACGTACTGAACACAAAAAAAAACAATACATGCAGGAAAAGTGGCTTTTAAAAATAGAACTGCAAATTGTAAAAAAGCCTAAACGAAGTGGTGCATTTATATTTCAGCGAATATTCGAAAATGAGGATTGATTGAAAAAGGGGGGAAAAAAACGTTGAAAAATAGAAGATCAAAGGCGACGTAAAGTGAAACACACAGCGTTTCGATTGTAAATATTGAGAATGTTCAATAGGATTTTTTTGTTGTTGTTGTTGGTAATATTAGCAAAACGTACAAATAATATTGAAGAACAAACAGATTATTGTTTAAACTGACGAAAATTGAGGAAGTGGCCCCAATTTGAATATGAATACGAATTATCTAAAGGAATTTAAGGCTCATTCAAGGCTACTGCAGTTCTTCGTCTTAGTCGTCGTCGTCGTTCGTCGGACTACTTAACGATTGTAATGCAATGATGTAAACAACAAAATTACGTTCAATTGTAGCTATTTTTTCCTGTGCGATTGAGATAATTTAATATTAGTACTTGAGTTATGATTGTAAGATTACTGTTTTCTGTTTGATTATGAGTTAAATTGTGATTATGGATTATGAAAGAGGATTTGAACTAAGGGGGAAGAGTAGTGGAGATTTATGGAAAGAGTAAAGTGGAAAGTAACGTCGTGAATGAAGTAAAGAAGAGAGTTATGTATAGATAGAAGTAGAGAGTTGAGTAGGGAATAAAGTATATATTGAAGAACAGAATTAAGTAGACAGTAAAATATAGAGTAAATTACTGACCAAAGTATAAAGTAGAGTAAAGTACGCATTGAAGTAGAGAGTGAAGTTAACAGTAAAATACACTAAGAGTAATGTATAGAGTAAAGTAGTAAGTAGAGAAGAGAATAACGTAGTGAGTAAAGTACATAGTAAAGTATGCATTGAAGTAGAAAGCGAAGTAAATACCAAGAGAGTACAGTAAAGAGTAGAGTAAAGTAGAGAATGAAGTAAAGAGTAAAGTACGAATTGAAATAGAGAGTGAAGTTAACAGTAAAATACACAGAGAATAAAGTATATAGTAAAGTAGAAAGTAATGTAGTGAGTAGAGTAGAGAATAAAGTAGTGAGTAGAGTAAAGTAGAGAATGAAGTAAAGAGTAAAGTACGAATTGAAATAGAAAGTAAAGTTAACAGTAAAATATACCGAGAGTAAAGAATAGAGGAAAGTAGAAAGTAAAGTAGTAAGTAAAGTACAGAGTAAAGTATGCATTGAAGTAGAAAGAGAAGTAAATACCAAGAGAGTAAAGTAAAGAGTAGAGTAAAGTAGAGAATGAAGTAAAGAGTAAAGTATGAATTGAAGTAGAGAGTGAAGTTAGCAGTAAAATACACCGAGAATAAAGTATAGAGAAAAGTAAGAAGTAATGTAGTAAGTAGAGTAGAGTAGAGAATAAAGTAGTGAGTAGAGTACAGAGTAAATTATGCATTGAAGTAGACAGAGAAGAAAATAATAAGAGAGTAAAGTAAAAAGTAGAGTAAAGTAGAGAATGAAGTAAAGAGTAAAGTACAAATTGAAGTAGAGAATAAAGTAGTGATTAAAGTACAGAGTAAAGTATGCATTGAAGTAGAAAGAGAAGTAAATAGCAAGAGATTTAAGTAAAGATTAAAGTACTAATTGAAGTAGAGAGTGAAGTAGTTAGTAGAGTAGAGAAAAAAGTAGTGAGTAAAGTATCTAGTAAAGTATGCATTAAAGTAGAAAGAGATGAAAATACCAAGAGAGTAAAGTAGAGAATGAAGTAAAGAGTAAAGTACGAATTGAAGTAGAGAGTAAAGTTAACAGTAAAATACACCGAGAGTAAAGTATAAAGTAAAGTAGAAAATAAAGTAGTGAGTAAAGAACACAGTAAAGTATGCATTGAAGTAGAAAGAGAAGTCAATACCAAGAGTAAAGTAAGGAGTAGAGTAAAGTAGAGAATGAAGTAAATAGTAAAGTACAAATTGAAGTAGAGAGTGAAGTAGTGAGTAGAGTAGAGAAAAAATATAAAGTAAAGTACAGAGTGAAGTATACATTAAAGTAGAAAGAGAAGAAAGTACCAAGAGAGTAAAGTAAAGAGTAGAATAAAGTAGAGAATGAAATCAACAGTAAAAGTCACCGAGAGTAAAGTATAGAGTTAAGTAGAAAGTAAAGTAAAGAATAAAGTAGTGGGTAAAGTACAGAGTAAAGTATGCATTGAAGTAGAAAGAGAAATAAATACCATGAGAGTTAAGTAAATATTAAAGTACGAATTGATGTAGAGAGTGAAGTTAACAGTAAAATACACTGAGAGTAAAATATGGAGTAAAGTAGTGAGTAAAGTAAAGAGTAAATTATGCATTGAAGTTGAAAGAGAAGTAAATACCAAAACAGTAAAATAAAGAGTAGACTAAAGTAGAGAATGAAGTAAAGAGTCAAGTATGAATTGAAGTAGAGAGTGAAGTAGTAAGTAGAGTAGAGAAAAAAGTAGTGAATAAAGTACAGAATAAAGTATGCATTGAAGTAGAAAGAGAAGTAAATACCAAGAGAGTAAAGTAGAGAATAAAACAAAAAGTAAATTATGTAGTAATACTATTTATATCTATTATGAACTATTTGAAACTGAAAAAAACGATGTAGTAACAAATGTATAACAGCATGAAGTAAATAAATAAAAATAAACTAAGAAGAAAATGTCGTTTCCGTTGTTGCGTTTTCCGCATCAGTTGTTCTTGCACGCATCGAACGAGAAAACTGTAACAAAAAAAAACCTCTGGAAAAAAAGGCGAAAAACCTAAAAAGTACAGAACCAGTTGACATTCGCCGATTGAGTATGAAGCATCGAACTTCCTCCTTTCCGGACACGCTTTGTCTCCGCATTTGCATTTTGCAGCCTCTCCTCCTCCCCCGTGTATCACAACAGTATCTGTTCCAATCCAATTCCCTTATCGATACGACTCGACTTCAGGTCAATAATTACAAACGAATGCAGTGTGCACACACTAGATAGTTGGAACATTGCGAAAGCTTCGCACACATTCATACCAACCCCGTCACACATTCCGGATGTGACGTGAGGGGGGGGGGTGGTCAGAGAAATGCAATTTCGCAGCCGTCACATAGATATTCTAACGGGCAGTTAAGCGTTTCGAGATCAAATTTTGAAACAGCTGCAGCAAAAACCGGTGCGAATCATCAATCTTTCGCGATATTATTTATACCTGCCTGTCAATTTTTAAATTGAAAAACAGCATCTAATTTCACTGCGAAATCCTGAAAAAATATAAATTTTCAGTTAACACACCCAGCGCCATCTCGTTTTTTCAGCCGCAACCACCCGAAAACTCGCTGTCAGTTAACTGTCATTCTACAGACGCAGTTTATGCGTACACCGTTAGATGTCGCTTAACTCACCGTTACGTAATAATTAAACTAATATATTTAACTTAGCGTTAAAGCCAATTACATTTACTATTTCGAATTATCCTCCACGGCCGCAGCGATTATTTAAGATTTATATGAAAATTAGTTCCTCGAAGTTAATGAGAAAAAGTTTATTTGGTACGTATAAAAAAAAAAACCGGTCTGGAACTAATGCCCACCATAAACCAGAGCTTCATTACACCTGTTTTTCCTAAACACAGCTCATCGTTCTTCATGGAAACTCCTCTCTCCGAATTGGATTAAATTAAAAATCTCCACTACTATATTTATCTATATTTTTTTCAAACCCTCCGGCAATTAATAATATTTTTCCATTTTCTTAATTTAAACTTCGCTGCGATGAAACAAAGGAGAAAAACAAAAAAAAATGCAACCGAAACAAAAGAAAAAAAAAAGAGTGCACTCCACGATCAAGTGGGGGGGTCGAATCGGAAAGTTTTGATAGAAGTGCGGAATATTTAATAAGAAGTTATCTTTTTCCAACGAGTTCACAAGTTATTCGGCGAAAACTTTTTAATTACGAAAAACTTGCTAAACTAACAATTAAGGAATTCTCTGTGCAACAATGGTAATTAACTAAGAACAACAACAGCATTTCTTTTTTGGTTCTTCTTGTGGCGTTTTCTTTTTTTTTTCACTGTGGGAAGTGAAAATTGGGAGGGATCTGCTGGGTGGGTTCTCTCGTTTGGGGTATAAATCGCACATGAGCCATCAATTTCTTTGGTTTTTATTGCAGTCCGATATATAACTCGCACACGTGGAACGATCCAAGTTTACCGAAAGGAACGCGCTCTTGCACAGGAATTACCGTATTTTATATCAAACACAAGGAATGGTTTGTAAGGAGAAAGACAGGTATAACCTACACCATTCCCAGGCTCTAAACCATAAAATCCACAGTTCAATGCGCTTCGATGTAAAACCATGTCTATTCTGCTGATCTCAACACTTCAACTATAAAAAATAGTTCGTAGCTTATTCCAATCTTGCTAAACTATGTTCAATAAACGTATTGATAACTCTTCAATCGAAATCAATAAGATTTACTCAATTTGAACGTCTTATAATCAAATACAAACCAATAAGTCCACTATACTAGGATATGTAAGAATGTTTCTGAAATGAAATTTGTGGACAAAAATCATCAATTTTTGTCACCTGAACGTTTTCGGATGAATTTCAAGTTTCTTTTATTATTATTGTTATGTTGTTTTAAAGTCATCGATTAGTACGGTTCCCAACAGTCCAAGATATTGGTAAAACCCACTAGCCGGACTATTCGAGGTATTACTATATAACATTTCAATTGATTTATAAACACTGAGTAAATCTGTGTTACTTTTTGCTAATCTTGATTAAAAAAAGTTGTAATATATAACACCAAAGTGGACAGTGTTTACGAATCTAAATAAGTAACAAAAGTGTACTTTTTTCTTATAAAGTGTGACTTTTGTATGTACAGCAAAACCTCGATCAGTACGGATTTACCGATTAAATTATTAGGACTATTCGAGATATTGCTGCAATTTAAGAATTTAAATTATTGAATTTAGCAAGGTTTTCATGTTTCTAATTAGTGTTTCATACAATTATTCAAGTATTTTCAATGTCGACTATACTAGGATATGTAAGAATGTTTCCGAAATTGAATAAACTATACGTTTGTGGACGAAAATCATCAATCTTTGTCACCTGAACGTTTTCAGATGAATTTCAACTTTCTTTTAGTGCGGATTATTGTTATGTTGTTTTAAAGTCATCGATTAG
>NW_017096128.1:0-4836 GCF_001412225.1 Nicrophorus vespilloides | reverse complement strand
GTGTACAAAAATCATCAATCTTTGTTACCTGAACGTTTTCAGATGAATCACATAAAATTTTAGTTCTATAAGTATAAATTCATACTTAACCATCCAAATGTAGTCTTCTATCTGTGAAATAATAATAGAAACTAAATGTTTACAATAATTTTGTAATAGATTTCAATTACAGCTAATTTAAATCATAACAGATCATAAAATTATGGTCAAAATTTAGTATTTATAAAAGCCATATCATTGTTTAGTTAATTTTGTACATTTATCAACTTATATCATGTAATTAAAGCAGATAAATTAATAAGTTAGTAAGTTATGATCATCTTTGTAACAGGCTTAAAACTATCCTAATAAAGTTGTTGTACCTTCACAAACAATACATCAATGATGCCATGTTGACATCACTAAGATAAAGCAAATAGTAAACATTGTAATATTGATCCCACAAAGGAAAGGGGGGGAGGGAGTCTGGAAAGTTTCATAAGCTATGTACGTTGCGTGATGAAGGTACGTAAAATGACTTTCTCCTCCATAAAATCAGTTTTATTCAATTCTATTTATTATATTGTTACAGAAGTCTTCCAGTAATCAAATAAATCTAACTATTTTTATTCCTTCCTTAGTATAATTTTATGTATACGTTTTACCTTATACATTTTCATATCTCATAAAGAAATGTTAAAATGTTATTCAATTTTAGAAGATATCAATCAACTAGTTTGATTAATTAAATAATAACTAAATTAAAACAATACCTCGTATAGTCCGGATTTTTTTAAAAATTTTAATTGACTAAAATTATAAATTTTAAAAATATAGTCTCTTTTGGTGCGGCTCGATTAGTCTTGTTTCAAATTGTCCGTTTTATTGGAGGAATTGATTATCCGCACTATGTGTATTATAGGTAACTTGATCAGAAAAAAAAGGAGACAAAAAGTAAAGAAGTGTACAGCTTCCAAGCTAATACATATTGGATAAGCTTGCAGGAAAGATTACGTAAAAGAAAGAAGGAGGAGAAGAAGAAGTTGTCCCTGGCCTTTTAATATATTCTATCACTGATAGGGGTCGCCTCCCAGAAGTACCGTACTGGGAGTCTGCATGTCAGAATATAATGTCGAAGATACGTATTTACTTGATGTATTCAAAAGGCGCAACGTGTAATCTGCGACCGGAATCTCGCGAAGGGAAAGAGAGAATCCCATCAATTTACTTTTTTTTACGCAGAATCTTGCAAGAACGAAAAAAAAATTGGTAACGGTTCTCCAATTTGTTCTGACTCCAACGTTTTTTTTTTATTATTTCGCAGATAGAAGACAACATTTCGATGGTTAAGTATGAATTTATACTGAAGATTAGAAAGAAGAAACGCAGTTTTACTCAAAGTGTTTATAAATTAATTGAAATGTTACCTCGAATAGTCCGGCTAATTGGACTGTTGTAAACCGTACTAATCAATTACTTTAAAACAACTTAACAATAATCTAAAAGAAAGAAACTTGACTATATGAACGAAAAACAAAAAAAAAGCACAATTAAAATTGAGTTAGTTTCGAAATTCTCAAACCGGATTATAATGAATCTAAACTTATTGGACTATGAGAGGCATTGCTGTAGTAGTATTGATTATAAAAAAAAAGAGTAGTTAAATGAAACCGGACTAAGCGAAGTATTTATATTTCTAATTAATATATGAATATATAACATTTCAATTGATTTATAAACACTTTGAGTAAAATGTGTTACTTATTACTAATTTTGATTCTTATACAGATTTACCAAAGATTCGTTCATAATACAAAAAAAAAGTTTCATATTACTTAATTTTACTAAATTGCCAACTTTAACAATACAAATATATAAATAGAAAACTGGACTTGTTATTTGATTAAATCGTGAAAAAAAACAAAAGTGTACTTTTTTCCAATAAAGTGTGAATTTTGTATGTACAGAGAAACCTCGATCAGTACGGATTCATCAACTAAATTATAATAGAATAAGATATTGTGCTGATCATCTTTATGCTGTTTTAAATAACCGATTAGTGCGGATTTGAACTGTTTATTACCCGCACTATGCGAGGTATCCATGTACCAGTCTTTAACAAAAATTGAAATTTTCTACTGAAAAGACATTCCTTTTTATGAATTCTTAAGTCATCAAGTCTCTTTTTGTGCGATTTATTTTAATGTCGTTTCAGTTCCTCGTTTAATCCGGTTTACACACAGGACTATTCGAGGTATTTCTGTACTTTAAGAACTTAAAATAAAAAAAAAAATGTTATTTTTAAGGAACAAACTCTTGGATTGTTCAATAAAAAAAAAATTTCTAATATATAAAACAAAAATGTGAAACCTCGATCAGTACGGATTCACCAACTAAATTATAATACAATAAGATATTGTGCTGATCATCTGTATGCTGTTTTAAATAACCGATTAGTACGGTTTTAAACTGTTTATTACCCGCACTATGCGAGGTATTCATAAATTTCTTAATTTTCGATCCTTGAGGTATGATATTTCGTGATAGACAGTGGTGTGTGAGTTTGAGGACTTCTTTGTAACCACGATTTACGTCTGTTTATCTTTTTTATAATTCGTTTTTTTAGGGGTAGCTTATTTATTCTTCTCACTGCGATTCGGGTTTGTTACTTTTATTATTACTTTTTGTGTTATTTTATCAAAAGTAAACGGTATAAATGCGGAGTCAAATTAGGGCGAACCGAGATAATGTAGGCGCAGTGTGTCACTGTCACCGCTCAAACCGCGATGAAGGGCTTAGATTTAACCTCTCGCCGAGCGACGTTTTATATTAGTTGCCAACAATTCCAGCAATTCCACAAAAAAAAACCCCACCAAAAAAAAATACATCAATTTCAATATACTTGATAAATAAATTTCAGTTGTTGAAAGTAGTATTTTAAAGACGTTTCAAAGCGTCGTTTTATTAGTTTTCGATCAAAAGGAATAAATCATTAAATATTCCCGTTACAAATTCAATGTTTTTTTTTTTGTGGAATCATCAAGGGCTTGGATTCACGTGTGTTTATTTTTGTTTTTTATACATCTCTCTCCCTGTTTATTCTCTTATTTTTCTCTTCCTCTTCTTGATACATGCAACTGACAACTTCGGTTCGGTGATCAAAGAACTCTCGCCGACTGCAACGTGGGTTTATTGGCGTCAGGCTTTGAGAACTCACGGCTGACCCGAAACTGCCTTAGCGCTTAATTAATGTTAACTATCAAAGGCGCTTTAGAAAACAACCACCCACCCCCCCAATTCGCCCGCTTCGATATTGTTTGCTGTAATGCGACCCGGGATGCCGATTATATTCCGAATCCGCCACGTGTCGCGTTACAAAACCGAGCACTTGCGTTCAACAATTTACACCCTTACTTGACATTCCCATTTACTGTTACTCTTGTAATTCTTTCACATTCAAACGTTTATAGTTTATATAAACAAACACACACGCACTTGAACTAATGAAGGTGTTCTATTACGTCCATGTTATATGATACCGTTGCCCGAGCACTTCAATAAACATTACACAATAAACATTAATTTTAACATATAGTCAAGTTTCTTTTAGTGCGGATTATTGTTATGTTGTTTTAAAGTCATTGATTAGTACGGTTTCCAAGATATTGGTAAAACCCATTAGCCGGACTATACGAGGTATTGCTATATAACATTTCAATTGATTTATAAACACTTTGAGTAAAACTGTGTTACTTTTTGCTAATCTTGATTCTTATACAGATATAACAAAGATTCATTCATAATACAAAAAAAAAAAAGTTTCTTGTTACGTAATTTTACTAAATTGTCAACTTTAACAATACAAATATTTAAATGAACCGTTTATTTTGAAAGTGGCTTAAGTCCATTTTCATCTTTTATCAAGTTGGCACTTGTGGCATTTATAATTTATGCTGAACTGTCAACAAAAATGAATCGGTATTGAAATATACTTAGTACATTTGAACATTTTATATCATGTACATTTTCAAAATAATATAAATACTGAAAATCCTAATTTTGAAAGTGACCTAAGTCCACTTTTTATTGACGATGTCAAAAAGTGCGGCCCGAAAATGTTGAAAGCAGTTATAGAAATGTCGTTAAAAAGAAATCAGTTGTTGTATGTGCCACAAGATTGTTATAATATAATTAAAAAATGTAGAAAAGGTAATACTTTCATACCAAATGAAATGAAACGAGAGGATTTTATATCAACAAGACTCTTGGAAGAAGCAGTTTACAAAAGATCCGAAAATACCAACGGAGAAAAAATAAACAGGCTTCAAATATGCTGGATGCGATTTTTAAGAAATGAACCATATAAAATTGTATACAAAACAACCATGGATGAGAACGCAGAATTTAAAATTCTTGATTTATTGCCACGTCGGGGCAGACCTAAAAAAATTGGAAATATTGTATTGCCATCGTTATATAAAAGTATAAAAAGCATCACATCACTAAAATACCTACACATGATGGACTTATTGCGGTATATACCACCATAACTACTTCAAATCACTCCCGCATACTGAGAATGTTAACGAATAACTTGTTACTAAAATTTATTTCTATTATCTAAAAATATAATTTAAATGTTTTTTTCTTCTATTTTTTAAGCTATATGTAACGGACTTAAGCTCTTTCACTTTTTGTAACAAAACAAATTTTTATTTTGAAAGTGACCTAAGTCCTTTTAAGGTAAGCAAAGTCATATTATACACTTAATAATAGCGATTTAACATTGCAAGTCAACCATATATTTTACGTATGTTTTTAATTTTGTAAAAACGCAAAACCTTAAGTATTTCAAAT
>NW_017096127.1:0-8420 GCF_001412225.1 Nicrophorus vespilloides | reverse complement strand
TCGTGTTCGTATTTTTGTTTCTACTTTTTTTTTATTCAATTGTTTCATTCCGTTTACAGTTCCATTTCACATGCGGGTACAAATTTTACTTTGTTGCATTTATTTGTGTACAAATATAATGAATATATACGAACTTGCAGCGTTAATAGAAACTTTATTTTAAATTATTTATTTTCTCATTAGATTTTTCTATCGCTACAAATAATATTATTTATAATAATATTAAAATTAGTGAAAAAAGTAAAACTTTGAAAAGATCATTTATAAAATTAAAGCAGTTTTAGAATTTGTTAGTTTGTTTGCTTGGTTATTTGTTGGTTTATATACTCAATTATCGACGACTTTATGCAGCTGCTACTATTTATATTTATATATTTTATATTTTTGTATTTATGTATTTTTCTATATATTTATATAATTTTTACATTGTTTATTTATTATAGTTTCATTTATGAGCTAATTGTGCTCAGAGAAATTGTGTACTGTTTTTCGAGATCGAAGGAAGAAGTTGACCTTTTATTTTGTATTTCAAAAACTGATTCGGTTCATTTTGTCCAAAAGTACTTATTGTAAATTTGTTTTATTTTATTTTGTATCCGGTTTTTTGATCAATAAAATAAATAAATAAATATTTTGTTTTTATATAAAAAAAATATTAAAGAAGTTTGATATTGAAAAAACTATAGTTAATGTTTAACTAATATTGAATATATAGATTTTTGTTGAAAAAGGTCTATTTTTGCTATGCCATATATTGAATTTGACTCGCAATGTGATTACTGTACAGTATATTCCCAAATATTTGCCTAGGACAATGGCCAGTGTAGATCGTCTAATTTCGGTTTTCCTATCTCCCGAAATATCTCTCATACTGATCGTCCCTTACTTTTCGTAAACTTTAGTTATGTCCCAAAGTAAATTATATTTACTTTAAAAAACGTATTCATCATCATTCTCTTATGCATACGTTCATGAAACTCTAATATTTAGTTGTTACATTTTTATTTCAGATTTTTTTGTAACAATCCTGTAATAATATAGAAAAAATCGTCAAATTGGAGTCTAACTTGTTACATCAAATTTTCTATTTTTGTTCATTAACTTAAAACAGAACAACTTTCACTAGAAAAAATTAAAATGTTTATTTGTTAACAATAATTTCTTTAATATCGTCTTCATTTTCTGTGTATTCATTGCAAAACAAGCTTTCTAAATCTTCCACTGAAAGAAATATTATCTTATCCATTCAACAAATAATTTTTAAAATCTATTTTTAGGTTTAGCATAAAATTAATTTCTAATTTATGATTAGTACAACTTCTGGCCATATTTTTTTTCTTAATTCTTAATAAAGAATGTTGAATGCTAATATTGCAAATAAAAATGTTTCATATTTACTACTTAATGAATGAATTTATTTAGTATAATAGACAATTTTCTAATAGATTATCACGTGTACTTAAACTAACTAAAGATAACCTAAACTTGACGTTTCTCTGAATTTCTATATTAATAAAATATACCAATAGCTAAATTATTATTAAAATATTAATTTAATTGATAGATTTTTGTGTAAGCAAACTGTTAACACACCTGTTAAAAAAATGTAACAATGTAAATTATTTCAATTAGACGCATATTATTTTCTTTTCCTTGTATAATTTTATTAATATATTCACAAAAATTTGGTAATCTTTGATTTAGAACTTATTTTGCATATTCTGCATGTTCATAAGGACCGGAAAGTCAAAAATAACTCCTGAAATAAAAAAAATTGTTCATTCAACATGAGGAAAAAAAATATAACATACATTTAAGTTAACAGTTAGAATTATTCAAAGATTACATAGAAACATTCAAAATGCATTTATTCGATTCAGAAAATATGAAAATCCGTGTTATCTTTATTAAGGTTTATAATACTAGCATTTTTCACGCAACAAAGGGCAACAATCAAAACGGACATAATAGCATAATAACGCTGTGTTAAGTAAACGGGAATTGGTTAAATTCTGAAGGGATTTTGGTGACCCATTTCTGTTAGCTGTGTGGTGAACGATGGAGGAGGCCCTTTATGTACGTATGAATGGTTCCATGTATTCGAGCATCGAAATACATACGTATGTACACATATTTCGCTGCACCAGGGAGTATACCGACTCGAATACATACATACATGCATGCATGCATACACGGTTCGCATACTAACGAAGAAACAGTTCTTCCCTGTGTGTATTTGTACAGACTATTCTCTTAAAACATCTTTTGTTTTATTTATCGAATGTAAGCGAACTCTCTTGGATCGTTGGATGCGATATGCTATGGGGACATTTAACATTTATTTATATAAATATATATGTTTGTAGTTCTGAAAGAAGGAAGAACTGTAGATATGCCTGGATGCAATCCGTTCAACTCGATGCACGTGGATATATCCAGATCGCCTCTCTCTCTCTCTCTCACTTATACGTATAAATTTTACGGTGAAATCAATAAAAAGGAAATGGTATATTATTTTAATGCATACAATATTCATTCTGCCGGTATTTACATATTTATACGACAAAACCGGGAGTTTCGATGACAATTTACATTTTCCGGCTTCCGAATCGAAAAGGGAGTTACTATCGTTTAGATCAGTGGTTCTCAACCTTTTTCTCTTCGCGAACCCCTTCTAAAATTTGAAAGAATTTATCGTTAATTACAGGTAAAAAAAAGCAATAAAATTTGGTACAACATTTATTTTCCATATTGCATAATAAATCATAACAAGCAATGAAAACATAATCATAAAACAAACGTTGACAGGACAAAAATGTTAGCTTTAAAAAAATGAATACAAAATCAATTCAACAAACCAACTGATTCTTACTTAAGCGTACATTAAATTTGAAAAAAAAAATGTTAATTGGATATTTGAGCCTGTTTAATGGAATAAAGTAACAAAGTTTGGTTCAATATTTGACAATTTAATCAGGTTTTGCATTTATATGTTGAAAATCCTTTCTCACGTAGATATGTTGTCCAAGAGGGTAATAGAACTACAATAGCTTTTTTTTAACAATGCAGGATATTTATTTGTTCATATATTTAATTCCTCGATTTGTCCGGTTTCAAACAGTCCGTGATATTGGCGCTGTATTCTTATAATTAAGTTAATTAAATAATAATGCTAAAGTTTCTATATTAGGAAAATTGATGAAATAAATATCATAATTAGAATCTTCAACAGTTTATAGATTTAATAAGGAATTTCTTTTGCGAAGTAAACTAATATCAAATATTATCCGCAGAATTGTCGTGCCGGACGCTCACTGTTGAAACAGCTTTCAGTAATGACTTTATCTAGTCTTCGGTTTCCCCTGAAATAGCCAGCATCATTGATATTAATATTTGACATTAATATTTGATAGTTACCGTGATTTAAAAAAATACATATTTGCTATTGTTTGTATCCTTTTTATTTAAAATTTATATTTTTATGAAAAATTATAAAGTATTATCCATTATTAAAATTATGTAATCTAAATGAAAAATTAATTTCATTACTTTTTCTCACACAATAATAATAAGTTATAAAAAAATGAACGAAAAATCATCGATGATAGGTGATGGAAAATAAATACAGTTTATTTAGAACCAAAAATATAGAAATTTGATTTTTTTTTATTAAAATATAGTAAATTTCTTCAGTGATTTCAACTGAAACTATAATAAGTGATAAAGGATATTAAAATAATAATCTAAATTATAATTTAGAAAAGATATTTTGAATTTTTTGTAAAAAAAAATTTATCATTTATTTCAACTGAAATTTATTTATATAAATCAGCAATTTTTATTTTAATTTCAGTTAAAAATGATAAAAAAACGTAAGAAAAATTTATTTAAATTAAAACTTGAATGTATAATTGTTTTTAAAATTATCTTTGAAAAGTAAATTTTTCGAAAGTAAATTTTCTCTGTGAGAAAAGGATATTCGTTGCTAAAGTATATTCGAATACCGAATTGTTCGAAAACTGAAACTATTTTCCCTGTTTGAAATGACGTTTAAAAAAATATGAAGACCAGATTATTGCTTACCTAAAAAAATATTATAAAATGATCGCCACTGTTTAGGATCTTTCATTCGTGTTTATCAATTTTTCAATAAGTTAGTTTGATTCAGTTATTGAGTAATTTCGGAAATTTGTATTAGAACATTACAACTATTAATCTATTTACATTGATTGCATTTTGGATTGAATATAGAATTTTATTATACAGTGGAACCTCGCTAATGTACACCTTGCATAACGAGTATTTCGCTTAACGAGCAAAATAAATTGTACGAAAAATAACTCGCTTAACGAGCAACGTTTTACATAACGAGTGATGATAAGAAGTCCCGGATTGTGCGCCTTCTACTTCATTTTTTAAACTTGTGTACACATATTAGGTGTATTTTTGAATATATAAACCATCTTCTATTTTCTTTATCATCTATACCAGGGGTGTCCAAACTGTGGCTCTCGAGCCGCATGACTCTCGTCAAGAGTCTTGTTCTGGCTAGTTGCGCCACAAGAAAACACAAATATTATATATATTTTATATTATGATTGAGATTTTTTTTAAATTATTGTACCAAAAAGTTTAGGTGCGGTTCTTGCTGCAAAAAATCTGGCCACTCCTGATCTATACTTTGCAAATATAATTTGTATTTGCTGTAAATGCAGAACACAAATATTTTTTGTCCAACCATTATTATAATATATAAACACACTATGTTCCCTTTTTTCATATAAACAAATATTAAAAGTATAAAGAGTGTTGTTTGTGATCACACATATTTCCAAACTTGTTTTCAGACATGTTATTTGTGATTTTTGTAACGGATTAAACTCGTTAAACGAGGTTCTACTGTATTCTTTAACATCTAACAAACAAAAAATTATATTGTCGAAAATAATTCGTAGCTAATAGTGCATTATAATAAATACCCAAATAATTAAACTTATCTACAATTTATTTTAAACATATACAAAATAATTATTTTCTAATTTTGCAAAATTTACATATCTTAATTGGTCCTTTTATGATCAAAGGAATGTTGAAAGGTTTTCTAATGTATGAATAGTGTTTTCAAAATATTTATTCAATGTTACACAATTATTATACTATGAAGCACTATAAATATTAATATGTCTTACTAAATCAACACGATATTAATTATTTGCTTAGAAGTATTATCTTCTAATAGAGTCCTGATGTGGGGCTGTGTTAAACGGCGTGTGAAGTCATCGAGTTAGCAGCACAATAATGGGGTAGTTTCTGGTGGTGCACATATAACATAAATGTGTTAATAATAGCAAACCAGAAGCAATATTAATATAAATCGAAAGCATGTAATGTTACACACACACACAAACATACTGGGCTGACTTTACCCCAGCTAATTCCTGCTCAAGTTTTCTATCCCCAGAGAATTTACCTTGTTATCCCCAGATAATATCCACTTAGATTATATCTATACAGTGTCTGTAACTAAACGGCTCCGCTTCCTTTCCCTTATATCTATATCCAGACGCATATATGTCGTGTATGTCTATATAAACATACATAATTGAATCCATCTAATTCACATATGCGCACACATTTCTAATTAAATTCAAACTACTATATTTTTAAATCAATTATATATCGTTATTATCAAGATTAAAGTTATTTTTTATCCTTCGTTTTATTTCAAATTCAAATTAGTGTAGTGTAAATGTTAACAGATTGCAATTGAATACATACATTTATGTTTAATGTACTGCAAATACGTAATACATGTATGCGAATATTTACTGCAAACGACTATTTAAAATGCATTTTGATCCGCATACGAGGATAGTCATTTGGCAGGCAGAAACACACGAGATTTTCAAAGAGGCGGAAACGAATCGCGCGAAATCCGCTTCGCCTCACGTCGTCCGCATTCCTTCTTCCATCCAATTCAAATTTATTGATTCCAGTTACGTAAAACCCGACAGACACGTCTACGCAATTCCTCCGACAATTCTTTTCTTATTTGTACCCAAACACTCTTCCATTACACTTTCATGCAAATATCACAAATGATTTTATTAGAAACTTGATTTTTTTTATTAAATACAGTAATATCAATAATATTTTAATGTTTGTAACATTCATTTTGAAGATTTTGGTAACTCTTTACAGTTTAACTTTAAGTATTAAATAAATTGTAAATGCAAAATATTGAATTATTCTTACAGGAAAACCTATTTTAATATTTAGAAACGTTGCTTTAAATAAAGTCATTTTAACATGTAAATTTAGAAATTTTAAGACGTTAATAGAAGAAGCGCTAAACCAGATTTTACAGTACTTTTGAAATACATATTTTAAGTAAATCGAAAACTCACTTCCAAACACACAAACACTCTTCCATTACACTTTACATGCAAATATCACAAATGATTTTATTAGAAACTTGATTTTTTTTATTAAATACAGTAATATCAATAATATTTTAATGCTTGTAACATTCATTTTGAAGATTTTGGTAACTCTTTACAGTTTAACTTTAAGTATTACATAAATTGTAAATGCAAAATATTGAATTATTCTTACAGGAAAACCTAGTTTAATATTTAGAATACGTTCGATAAACGTTGCTTTAAATAAAGTCTTTTTAACATGTAAATTTAGAAATTTTAAGACGTTAATAGAAGAAGCGCTAAACGAGATTTTACTGTACTTTTAAAATACATATTTTAAGTGAATAGAAAACTTTAAAGGTAGAATAAATGTGTTTGAAAATTTTAGGTTTAACACATATGTTTCATATATATTTTTTTTATGGATGTTACGAAGCTGGCAATTATACTAACGTATATTACAATTAGAGACGTATGCTGAGAATGAAATATGAACATGGGATTGTTTTGAAGAAAGTAGTTAATCAAAATATTCCCTAATTGGTTGCCATTTGCCCAAACGCGCTCTGTATATATAATCAAGCGTGCTATCCATAGAACGTACAACTATTACAGTGATGGGGTAAACGGGAGGGCACTGACAGGATGACTGACTGAAGCCACTAATCCTATTAAATTTCTCTCTCTCTCTCTACATATCCTACTCTCCTCTATGCCTCTTCCCAACCCTTTCGCGCATCTCTTTCTATGTATCCGCCCTCGCATTCTCCGCATATACTACATATTAGTAAAGCAGATGAGGCCTAGCCTACAGGAAGAAGATATGATGTTATTAATTTAAATATTTCATTCATTAGTTTTACACTAGTAGAGAAAAAAGCGCATTTTCATATTCAGTATTTCAGGTGAGATTAAATTTAGTAACATTACTTTTTTTTTTCAATTATAAATAATGTTGGATATATTTATCTTTTATTAAATTTGAATTAAAATTTCTGTATCAATATAAAACCATTTATAAAGCAATACCTCACATAGTTCAGATTCAATCAGTCCGGATTCACCATAAAAGATTAATAAATTCTAAAAAAAGATATGTGATTTAGTGCTATTTCATTTAGTTCTTCAATTAGTCCGGTTTAAAACAGTCCAGGATATTGGCTTAACCAATTATACGATGTATTTCCGTATTTTTCTGGAGAATTCTCAATATTTTCAAGGAGGAAAAGAATTGAAGTAACTTAGATCAGAAATAGCTATAGATTATATCAACACTGCCGCTGATGTTGCTCCATTCTTGACAATATTACTATGTTTATAAAATTATATACAAGTTTGGCTTTGGTATAACTTCTATGTCAATAATTAGTATTAATTCATCTGTTTTATATGTTGTTTCATAATTTGTTTCATGTTTCATATATTATTTCATATGTAGATTCATATGTTGCTTCATATATTATTTCATATGTTGTATCTTATATTATTTCATATGTAGATTCATATGTTGTTTCATATGTTGATTCATATGTTGTTTCATATGTTATTTCATATGTTGTTTCATATATTATTTCATATTTAGATTCATATGTTCTTTCATATGTTTTTTCATATGTTGTTTCATATGTTGTTTCATATGTTGTTTCATATGTTGTTTCATATGTTATTTCATATGTAGATTCATATGCTGTGTCATATGTTGTTTCCTATGTTATTTCATATGTTGTTTCATATATTATTTCATATGTAGATTCATCTGTAAATTCATATGTTGTTTCATATGCTGATTCATATGTTGTTTCATATGCTGATTCATATGTTGTTTCATATGCTGATTCATATGTTGTTTCATATATTGTTTCATATGTTATTTCATATGTTGTTTCATATGTTATTTCATATGTAGATTCATATGTTGTTTCATATGTTATTTCATATGCTGATTCATATGTTGTTTCATATGCTGATTCATATGTTCTTTCATATATTGTTTCATAT
>NW_017096126.1:42713-51365 GCF_001412225.1 Nicrophorus vespilloides | reverse complement strand
AACATTATTATAATTAGTCATTATTAATTAATTATATTATTATGATTTGATCGGTGTAAAAGTATAAAATTGAATATTTGTGATACATCTGCGTTTTAATTGAACACCTGTGTGAGCAGATAAGTTTTCATTGTACACCTGCGTAAACATCTACGTTTTGATTGAACACCTGCGTTTTAAATGAACACCTGCGTTTTTATTGAACACCTGCGCTTTAAATGAACACTTGCATTTTGAATGAACACCTGCATTTATAAAAACAATAAATGAAAAATTCTGTAAAAATCAATCACAAATTTCATAGAAATCGCATAGAAAACTTTGGTATTTATATAATTCTAAAATAAATATAAATTTGAACATTATTAATTAATTATATTATTATGATTTGGTCGGTGTAAAAGTATAAAATTGAATATTTGCGAAACATCTGCGTTTTAAATGAACACCTGCGTGAGCAGATAAGTTTTCATTGTACACCTGCGCAAAAATCTATGTTTTAATTAAACATCTGCGTTTAAAATAAACACCTGCATTTATAAAAACAATAAATGAAAAATCCTATAAAAAATCAATCACAAATTTCACAGAAATCCCATAGAAAACTTTTGTATTTATATAATTCGTAAAAAAATATAAATTTAAACATTATTATAATTAGTCATTATTAATTAATTATATTATTATGATTTGGTCGGTGTAAAAGTATAAAATTTAATATTTGCGATACATCTGCGTTTTAATTGAACACCTGCGTTTTAAATGAACACTTGCATTTTAAATGAACAACTGCATTTATAAAAACAATAAATGAAAAATCCTGTAAAAATCAATCACAAATTTCATAGAAATCGCATAGAAAACTTTGGTATTTATATAATTCGTAAAAAAATGAATTTAATCCTATAAAAAATCAATCATAAATTTCACAGAAATCCCATAGAAAACTTTTGTATTTATATAATTCGTAAAAAAAATAAATTTAAACATTATTATAATTAGTCATTATTAAATAATTATATTATTATGATTTGGTCGGTGTAAAAGTATAAAATTGAATATTTGCGATACTTCTGCGTTTTAATTGAACACTTGCGTTTTAAATGAACACCTGCGTGAGCAGATAAGTTTTCAATGTACACCTGCGTAAACATCTAGGTTTTGATTGAACACCTGCGTTTTTATTAAACACCTGCGTTTAAAAATCAATCACGAATTTCAATAAAATCGCATAGAAAACTTTGGTATTTATATAATTCATAAAAAAAATAAAAATTTAAACATTATTATAATTAGTCATTATTAATTAATTATATTATTATGATTTGGTCGGTGTAAAAGTATAAAATTGAATATTTGCGAAATATCTGCGTTTTAAATGAACACCTGCCTGAGCAGATAAGTTTTCATTGTACACCTGCGTAAAAATCTATGTTTTAATGAACACTTGCATTTTAAATAAACACCTGCATTTATAAAAACAATAAATGAAAAATCCTATAAAAAATCAATCACAAATTTCATAGAAATCCCATAGAAAACTTTTGTATTTATATAATTCGTAAAAAATATAAATTTAAACATTATTCTAATTAGTCATTATTAATTAATTATATTATGATGATTTGGTCGGTGTAAAAGTATAAAATTGAATATTTGCGATACATCTGCGTTTTAATTGAACACCTGCGTGAGCAGATAAGTTTTCAATGTACACCTGCGTAAACATCTAGGTTTTGATTGAACACCTGCGTTTAAAATGAACNNATAAATGAAAAATCCTGTAAAAATCAATCGCAAATTTTATGGAAATCTCCTAGAAAACTTTGGTATTTATATAATTCGTAAAAAAAATAAAAATTTAAACATTATTCTAATTAGTCATTATTAATTAACTATATTATTATGATTTGGTCGGTGTAAAAGTTTCTGGTTTAGAATTAATCATTTAAGGAAATTATCCCAATTCGAAACTGAAACGGAAACTTTGGTGTACGGGTTTCGGAGATGCGTGCAATCCCGCTTATTGTCTCGACTTGCGGTGTGACAAACAGTAATTAATTAGACAATCAACTTGAACATTCAAATGGATATCATCAAGGTTAATTATACGTTCTTTGAATGTTAAACTTTAACTCGATTATCTTATTAGATCCAACATCCCCTTGATCCTCTGGCTTAAATAAATTAACAAGTTAGCTTATTCCGATGACAATTTTGTAACATCGTTCATTGAAAACTTCTTGATTACTTATAATTAAATATTAATCACAATATTTATTGCAATAATTATGTGATTGCTCAAATAGTTTAATTTTATATAGTGTGAATTAAAAAAGAAAAATATGAACAATTACAATATTCTCAACTTTTCAACAAAAGCGATTTTAGAATATTAACAAAAACAGAGATACTTTTCAATTTATTTAATATTTATAAAATTTAAAAAATATAACTAAATAGTCGACATACTTCTACACAAAAAACAAAAGTTACAAAATGCTAAAATATATCAGAATTTTGATTTAAATATTGTTTGAATTGAAATCACTTTCTAAATTTTAGAACCTTTTGCGCTTATTCCAGACAAATTTTAGTTTGTGACTCCTAAGAAATTTTTTATTTATAAAAACAGGTTTTGTTTATTGGATAAACTCGGCTTTTCGATTATTTATTTTTCTTCAAAAAATACCGGTTTTTAAAACCAGAAGTAGATTATTGACCATAGGTTTTTTTCTTCTATCAAATAATAAAATATAAATATTGTTTTGAACGAAGGACCAAGTTGTGTGGGTGAAGGAAGAAAGTTGTTGGGTTTTCAAAAGATGATGTTGATTGACAACATCTTACATACATATACTTAATACTGTTACCAATAATAATACTAATACTGATCTTCTGCATGCTAAGCTTCCTCTGAGCTCGACAACTTCGTGATGACCATTTTACAACGATGATGCGCTCTTTCTATATTGCAAATGCTACAATAAATGTGTAATTTAAGTGATATTAAGAAAGGTGTTTTAAATACGTAACATAGTATAAAGGATACACTAAACAGCATTATGGGGCACAACAATGGAGATTAAATAGTGATATTAAAAAAGGTGAAGCTTTTGGAATAAATTCATAGGGCGCGATATACCCGGCACCACCACCAACAGTTAAAGCTGAAAGGATAAAGAACCGAAGCGTGATCGCGTTAGCAAGCTCGCCGGAGATATTTCGATAAGAGAAACGAGGATAAAGAGCTATAGTGAAAACAAAGCAAGTTTCAAAAATAGAAGAACGAAACTATTTACATTAACAAAAAAAACAACGAATGTGATATAAAACGATATTTTGGAATTGATTGATCCTATAAAATAAATGAGAGACAACTCGTGTTTTTTCTACTGATTATTTAATATATTTTATCAGTTCGTTCGTTTACCTCGGTTAAATTTCGGATATAATTGTAATCGTTTTGAGCCGAAGTGGGTCAAACTGAGCTTTAGTTGTGTCCGTAATTATCTCATTAAATCTATCCAGCAGTTGAGAGTCTAAGCATTAGTACTCCCATTATCTTATAACTTTGGTCATAACTTTTACGCACTGCCCAGACGTACAAACAACTACCACCAATTCAGAGCGAGACCCATTTTTTCTTCTTCAGACATTGATCGAAAACAATCTGAATGTGCGTTCACCCTCACACTAATAATGGTCAAAACTATGTCACTATAGAATCCTCTATCTCTTGTTATGCGAAATATGTCTCTCAAGATGCACTAATTTCGAAACCCTTCATTCAGTAATGCGGGGTCATACGCTCGGATTGTATACGGAATTTCCGCGCTGCGTCTTCCTCCGGAATTATACTAATTAATTATGTAATTGTGGAAAGCAAGTTTTTAGCACGTTCTATTTTGAGTTGAATTGTATGCCGACCTCTCCGGTTGCGTTACGCAAATCCAATTTGAAATATTCCGACGTCGCAAACAGAACGTGATTTTTTAAAGGCCACAGGATTATGGCTTTAGCACACTTTCTTTATAAGTTTTTTTTTTATTAAGTTTTCTGAATGGAATATTTCAATATCGATCAGATTACATTATGGATTTTTATTAAGATAAAATGAAAATTTTGATATTAATATTGATAAAAACATTTATAACACATTATGTTAACCAATTTGCTATTCCATTCTATGATATTCCATTAACCATTCTTTAATCCACTCTTTTTTGTTATATAACTTCAATAAACCAAAAGTTACTTGAAATTCATCTACTTCCTAAGTTTATAAATTGAAAATTTTGATATGGTTTTGTTCTTGATATGGAATTATTTTGATTGTTTCTGTATATTACTAATTTCTTATAAAAGTTAAAATATGTACACAAATCCATTATTTAATGTTGATAAAAAGAAAATTACAGTTTAAACTTTTTAGAAACACTACTTTTTAGAAGTCACTACGAGATTCTTAAATAGAGTTTGGTACAAAATATCGCCAGAAGTTGTAGTGAAAGAAGGATATATTTTAGGATGAATAGGATTTTAAAAATGTATTGAATATCATTTCAGTTATAAGAAGGTGAAGAAAATTGAACCAAAGATTATCAAACAAAATTGAAAAGGTTTGTTTTTGTATGAAAATTATCCTGATATTAGAAAAAGTTATAAATATAAACAAAAAATTGAGTGAGCAAAATTATTTATTTAAAATTATTATTTTTTTTTATGTTTCGTTGGATTTTGTACAAATTATTATTATTAATTTTAATTGAAATACGTATTATTTTTAGAAAAAATATATATATTTATTTAAACAGTGCAAATATTGAGTGATCGTGATTAAAATTATAATTTATTTAACCGTTTTCCATTTTCGCAAATTGATTGCCATTGATAAATTTTATTTCAATTACTGCCGATGTAATGCACGTATCGAAAATTTATATAATTTTAATAAATTAAATCTGACCGTACTTCAATTTATATATATATTTCAATATATTCGTACAAAATATACTGAAATTTGATTGAACATTTTAATTAGCGTATGCAAAACGGACAATGGACATTAAACCTACACTTTTTTTTCTCTCGTTTTAATGAAAAAAAAAACATTAAGCTCGACGCTGATGTATGTGAAGTATGATCCCGTGATTCGGCAATGGAATCGAATTAGTAATTAGAATGGATTAATTGATAAATTCGCATTTCCACTGTCATTATTTTTGGGTAGTATTAAAATTGAAACGTTTATTAGTACGTGAATCGTTTCAATGGAATGGGACACGTATTTGCATAAAAATGTAATCCGATATATGGAAATGTTTAATTGGCGATAATTGCATTTATTTGCATATATTATTATTTTATTAAATGTCAATTACGAAAAAAATACTGTTTCAATTATTGTATTATTACATTAGTTAAAGTTAATATAATAATGACTCTATGTTAAGCAAACTTTAAGTTACCTTATTTTCAGATTATAGGACGATTTTTTTAAAAGAAAATTTGTTATTTTAACATTACAATCAACAAATATATAAGCAGGACTGCTTTAAGATTATCTTGTTTCCTAGGCTCTAGTTAATTAGATCACTGTAATAAGAAATGAAGGTACAATTCTCATTTGTGGGTCCTAAAATTCTCGTGAGCCCTAGGAACTGTGCCTATTACACCTAATAATGTAGCTCTCATATCAAGAGCTAATGATTATGTTTGTTTTACAGACTTACCTGAATTACAATTAATGAAACTTTAAACGACGATCTTCTGCAATTATTAGATTTTGTTATATTATTAAAAGACTTGACTATTTATATATAATAAACCCTAAATTTTATAAGAGATGAAATCCTCAAAGATTATAAAACTAATTTTAAATGTACAAGAATAATGAGTAATAATGACTAATAAATGTTAACAAAAGTATAAATAATTAAATTAAGAGACTAGCTAATGTTAAAATGAATATTTATTGTAGATTTAACAGCAGTTCCGAGGTATGCCTAATGTTGATTTTGTCAAGATCAACCGGTTCAGATTGCTTAAGTACATATTATTATCTGGATTGTCGTTGCACGAGTCGAGTAATTAATAATGAGCGTGTATATTGCATATGGAAGACGGCCTCATTAACAATATTGGTGGTATTGGATTCCAGTATCTGAGTTGGGAATTGCGGAATGGGACGTGGCCCGAAATGGAATCAATACATAGAGGGGGGGCAAATGACGTGGCCACACAAAAACAGCTGTCTCTGTTTGGGTGGGTGGTTGGTGCACATTGAAAATCCAATTTGTTACATTTAGATAAATAATGTTTATGAGACAAATTCACAAATTCACACACACACGACTTTCCAGTTGTGTTGAGTGGTCGTCCAATAAATGGCAATTTTATGGCAAATCAAATCGAAATACGAAAAAAGCTGTATTCTCAAACTCGATTTCGTCGCACACTTCCGCTCCGTTTTTTCTCTTACTTCCACTTACTAAAACTCCATTAAACTTTTGTAAATATCAGCGACTGCATCATCCATTTTTCCTGTATTGAAACAAGAATATGATTTTTCCCTCGGGCTTGTTTGAACACTGGTTTCTAACCCACTTATGGCTCTAGTTATTAGTTCACATTTTTATACTAGACTGAACTATGTGTGCTTATTTCTCTTTTCTTTTGGTCTAGTATTTTAATTGCTACTAGCTTTGATTATTACAGCAATTCACCTACAAAGAGACACCTCTGCTGAATAAACTATAATCCAATCAAATAACATGTCATAACCCGACCATACCATAACTTCCGATCAACATATCAATTCGAATATTACCAATCAACAAATATAATATATATTGCATTACAATTAAAACTAAAACTCGTAATCACTTAATTTATGATAATATTAAACAAATATTTAAATAAATACATAATATTATATAGAAACAAATGGAAGTGTTGCATTGGCTGTCCATCATCGAAAACACTCATAAAGTGTTACGAAATTTATGATACAAAGACTTCTTAGACTTTAAGCGTAACATCTGTGGTAGTTTTCAGTACTTTTTGTAGCTTAGTAAATAATTTACAGTTACCTATCCACGTAAATTTATGGTCTATACTCACCGAGATACTGAAAACTTTCCGCCGTTCCATCCTGTTTGCCGTTGAAAGATTTTCATTTATGCAAATCCCCTGCAAACATGACTTTTATAACCATCCATGAATACATACTTCCTCTTCAGCCGATCTCGTTTATACAATTATTTTATCAAATATCATTGAGTTTCGATGATATTTGAGATATATCGAGAAAAGAGATGTGTAACAATGCGGTGATATTTAAATTCTATTGGTTTGCGCTGTGCGGAACTTTGTTCAGATGCTATAGAACACGCGATATCTATTTACCCGACTTTACCAATTAATTTCAAGTGCTTTGTTACAGTTGATTTATCAGTGGAGAGTTGTTGAAGCACTTCTTCACATACGCAGATTTGAATCAATTTCATTTACCTTTGTTCGCGATCGCTACTTCTGTTAAATTAGTTTAATTATTTATTACTTAACCATTCTTCTACATATTTATAATAAATGTGCATTTCGTTCACAATATGTTCTTGTTTTCACGAGAATTACAAGATTATTTTTGGTGGTAGAAAAGCAAATAAAAAATGTAAACATATTGTCCGATAATCACGAAAAAAAAAAGGACATCATTGATGCATTAGATTGAAAGAGCTTATAGAGGATTTCAAACATTTAACGGCATATAGAGCAACCCAGGGCTTTGCTCAATCGATAGTTTTATTTAGTAAAGTTCCATAAAAACACAACGTTGGATGGACATTGAAACTGAAAAGCCGATGTGAATTTGATTGTAATTAATTGTTTATGTTAATAAAGAATAATACAATTATGATAAACTGAAGCATGCATCAGTGGCCCACGAGTCTTTGTCTACTTATAATATATTTGAATTAGAAATCAAAAATATATATTTTATTGTTAAGTTACTAAGATTCTGACACTCGTGCATCTACTTAGCTTAGTTTTTAAGGGTAAATAAACTGGGAACAACAAGCAAGTGTGGCTTTCAGACTTAATATTTCTAGTTACGCCACTGGTTACATCCCAAAAGCTAAGTTGTTTATTATCTGTTTTGCTTAATCTCATTTGTATAAATTACATCGTAGTGAGTTAATTACGTACTATTTATAATCCTATTTGCGAGAAACGGATATGTTTTTGCTATGTATAAAACTTCAGTTGCGGGGGAGTTCTGGGAATAAGCGGGTTTTGATGGGAAACTTTACATACGGAGAAATATATATACGTGGGCAGACAAAAAAATAACATTGTTGGAAGACAGAACAGGGAAAAAAAATGGTAGAAAAAAAATATGGGTAAAGAGAACGGGGATATAACCCATTTATTTCTTTTCTCTGTTTTTGTTTTGATTTGTTTCGCCTCGGTGTGTTGCCGTGTCTCAAAAGAATACGTTCAATTTCGTCCTCCCTCTCTCCTCAGATTGAATCACAATAGCCTTTATTGCGCTCCTAAAACAATATTATATGGCCCTTTTGGTATCCCGTTCATTTCTATTTCCAAATTTAATTACATAATGTATCTTAGCTGCCGGACATAAAAAAA
>NW_017096126.1:0-42698 GCF_001412225.1 Nicrophorus vespilloides | reverse complement strand
TTTAATTTCACCTTATATTCTCTATTTTTTCCTTTCCTTTCTGCCACAGAATGTTGCAATAATTTGATAAAATATTATTATTTTGTTTTATATTATTACGTACTAGCTTATTGCAGTTAAATTATCTTGATATCTATTTAATTAAACTTAAGCTAAAGATTTCCATAATTTCATATTTTAAGGAAACGCGCAAGAAAATAGAATGAAATAGTCAGTATTAATGTCGTCTTATATTGATCCTGTGTTAAGAAGATATTCACTGCAATATTAAATCCGTTTATGTGTAAATGAGTTTTATTGCCTTGAAATGTAATTATTTGGCGAGCGAACATCAAATAACATTTGGTCGCAAAGAATATAAACGCGAATGGTTATTGAAACATAAAATCTAGTTTACGTTCGCAGGCGTTTTATGAAATGGGTGGTTCTAAATACAAGAAAACAACTAATGGATGTAGTTGGGCAACCTTTTTTGGTCGTCCTTAAGCGACGGGATCTGTTGCGTTCGAAAAAAGGAGAAAAAGGATGTGTGAGAAAAAGAGCGAATGAGATGGGAAAAGGAAGAAAGAAGGTGAAGCTAACTAGTTCTCAAGAGATATTATAAATCCAGCCGTTTACAGTTCCAGTTGTCACGACGTCTATAATGTTGCTAATAAACAAGCAAGTTCCTGGGGGACACGAGGAAACAAAGTTTCCGTCCAACGAAAGGTGCTCGCAAATGCATACTTAGCAAGAGTGCGACGGCGAGGAAAAAAAATCTCTTTAGGGTAATCAAGTCTTTAATTAGCGACTTCCTAAATTATTTTTATTCCCGAGTGGAGCAGGCGGATAAATCCCGCGGAATAAAATTAAAAGTGGAGGCAAATGGAAAAGAAGAGCGGGCGATTAAAATAATTTCGGGTGTCCCGTGTCTATGAAGCGTAGAGGGGTGCAGCAGCAGCCCCTATCACGTGCGAAAGCCCAGGCTTTGGCAACAAAATTTAACGGAGCTCAGAGTAATTTGCATCTCGAATGGCCGCCCGCTCGTTTTAAGAAGCGGAATTGCCGGTGGCGAGGAAGGCGCAACACGGGGCGGTTGGAGGGAGATGAATGTCCCGCCCGCGCCCACCTATCTCTATCCCCCTGCTCTTCTGTATAATGGCGGTTTAATCTCCGAGACCGTGTCATAAATTTATTAAAATGTATTAAATGGTACGATAGCTGAGTTACGACCTTTTCAATTTCAACACCTCTCACATCCCAAATGGTAGTTACATTGTCGGAAGTTCCACTTTGGAAGCGCACCTAAGGGTTCATAAATTCCCCTTAAATATGATTGGAATACGCGTCTTAAGATTCTAATCATCTATTCCGAAGACAAAAAAGACGCTCTATATTATGTAATGGTATTTTTAATTAGATCCGAAAATAAACCTATAACACTTTTATTATATTACATTTTTTTGCGATTTAAGTATCTTTTCAACAAACTATTGATTCTTTTTATAATATAAATAAATTTAAGACATAAGCTACATTTTCTTCATACATAAGATATATCTACCTAAATAAATCCTTTAACCATAATATAAACGCCATTCGCCTGCATTTCATGGTTTATAACTCTTATAATGCAAGTTTATCAAGTATTTCACAATATATGCACAGAGTCATATGAAAAATGTGTCGTGTCCCAGGGTTAAGAAATCCTTGGATTATCTCGTAGTTATGTCGTTGCGGAGTCTTAGAGGGGTTTATGAACATTAAATGCAATATTCTTAATTTAGTTTTATTGTATACATCGAAGTTTTATTGAGAAGTCAACTAAACAATAGTTGATCTCAGGTATTATTAACTAAGATTCTCCTCTTAAGTTAGTATTTATGAAGTAAGTGCTCTTCCTTGGACTCTCCCAAGTAGGACTTCTTCTCAGTTTGGTCCCCATACTAAGATTAAATTATATAATAGAAAAATATGTTCATTTCAAAAAAATGGGGTTGCGTGATTTGACCATGTGGAAAACACAAGCGTTTCTTTATCTAAGTTTTATGATTCTGCCCAAATATTTAGGGGCGGAAGAAGGCTGTTAAGTGGTGATGCAATAGACGCAACTATACGATTTAATGTGTAACCATCGTTAGGAATATTCCACAAGTTATTCTAAATAATCACGTACAGGTATCCGTTTGTATATTTGATGGATACGTTAAATAAGCTTTGTAATAATTAATAGGAAAGTGGGAGACCTAACAAATATACATATTAGTTATACAATAGATGACAATAAATTGGTCGGCCACGACAAATGTATACATGTGATTCCTATTGCATATACAAATGAAGTAACTCAAAATATAATTTAAATACTTCAATAATCTTTCAACAAGATGCGCCCTTGCTTCGTTCCTTCTCCCTCATGGTAGCATTAATTAAGTTTCGTTGTGGTGATGTTTATTTGTTGTGTGGCCCGAGGGACCGTCGAAGTTCAAATAAAATTTAATGGCGTTAATTTCTAAAGTAATTCCTGGGGAATATTTTATCCAATCAATGAGCACGCCGCAGGGGAGTTACAGTTTATTAACTGGATGTGTAAATACTGCTCCAGTAAACACTTTCTATCCGACCTACTACCCCCAAAACCATTTATACCATTCTATTTCTGTTTCTCTAGCTATTTTTAGCATCACGACAATTCCTATGAAAACAAATAATCTTATTTTTAAGAATGTATAAACATTTTGTATTAAATAGTATTTAGTTGAAATTATTTTTGTTTTCTATTAAAATATATTTCATAATTCAAGAAATATCAATCATTTTCTTATTTATTTTTATTTGAAAAAATATTATCAGTTTTGTTTTTTTTTTTATTAAATGAATGCTTTAATTTAATTTTAAATGAGAATGATGAATGAAATGAGAATATTTACTTTAAAATATTTGGTGCAATAAAAATGTTTTACTTTAGTTGCGCAAGGAAGAAACTTCTATGCAAGGAGAGTGCAATAATGCCCGTGTAAATCCACGGAAAGAGAAACAGAGCCACGGGAAATACATAAAACATGGAAATAGTATTAAGAAATACAACACCCGCTTCCTATGCCAGACAATTAGCACAGTTTCGGAATAATATTTACCAAGTGCTTTATCAAATGAATTACATAACAGGAAAGGAGAGAAAAAAAAAGGAATGCGCAAGCAAAGCGGCAAGTTTCACAAGATGAAAGAAGTTTCGCTTATTTGTACCTACTACAGGAAGTTCGTGGTAATTACGTATCGTTCTCTCCTTGCTGTTACTAGGCGGTGAACTCAAATTTAAATGAAAACTTTACTGGTAACAGTGATTACGTTAAGCGGAAAACCGTTACGTTAATGGCGCAAAAGCGAATCCGTATGAAAATCATAATGCAAATCTATTCAATTAAACAGGTGCCCGGGTTTACGTGCGCAATCGAAGGTGTCTTAATAAATGTAGTAATTAGGTAGTGATTCATCAATGGATGTGTCATTTCGCACTGCAATTGGTTTTCGTTACGGCGATCAGTTTCAGTGAATTATTCGCGATTGGCAGCTTGTTGTTTCTGCTACTATATCGGCCGATATGGAAATGCGTTCCTAGTTTAATGCGAACCACAGTCGAGGTCGAAAAGTGGCAAATGTAATTAACAGCACTGCTGGTACATTTCATTAGATAAAACCAATGCCATTTCAATGTATCCAAATTTACGATGCAATTATCATAATATACACTTACACCTATAGTACATACACACATTTATATTATATATTGTTAGGAGAGGCATAAAAATCGCTGCAGCAACCTATTGATTTTATGTTTTATTATGGGCATTTCCGTTTTATCGCAAAAATACAACGTTGAATGCATACAATCTCACCGCAAACTACATTTATTTGTTTTCTGTACATTGTTGCACAGATATCGCGGACTTGAACGTGAACGGCTATTATTAATCTTGATTTGAATATTTATTTTTGCGCAAAATTTCCGCGATGTGATTTATTAAACGCCCGAAAGTACCGCAAAGCTCTTTGATCTTTTCAGGTTGAAAATCAAAATCGCACAATCGACGTGCACAGTTCTATGAACACACTGGATGATAAATATCCAGACGAAAAACTCTGGTTGTGTGCGGTGAAAGGAAGGACGTGCAAAAAAAAAAATATGTAACCTACTGCTTGTGTAAAGTAAAGTAAAATAAAATGAATTGTTATTTTATGAAATAAAGGTGGCTTTCAACTGAAATATATGCTTTACGGTCTCGAGGAAAGCCAGACGGGGCGAAAGATATAATATGAACGTACACGAAACGCACGGACTGAGGAAGATTTATAGATTCGAAATTCGAAACGAATATAGTTTATTAATTTTGTCGTTCTCTTTTTTTCCTTCATGTTTGCGATATATTTAATTCAGCCGTAAAAAAATGAGTATTGATTAAACGCGGAAATTTATTGCAGACATCCAAAGCGTCAAATAAAAAACGTATTTTATACAACAATATTTTCAAATGTTAAATCTTTATGGAAAAAAATAAAATCAGCTTATTTTTAATCTAAAATCAAATTTTCGATTTCATCTAAATTTACCCATGATCCACAAGGGGCAATGCGATTATTATGGGGGAAATTCGAAAATGGACACATTTAACCGTAAGGAGTATTATGTATATATTACATAAGGTACATAAGAATTTTAGAAAGGTTTTGGTGGGGGGTGGCAAAAAAAAGGTTGGGAACCATTGGTCTCGATTATTTCAAGAGGTTAAGAAAATTGATGTTAAAAAAATAAAATACAATGAAAATCAAATCAATAATATTGTTATTAACAATTTATTAATATTTGTCTATTATTAGTACAAATACTTAAAATTAAATCTTTAAATATTATAAAATTGTATAAATTAACGGCAATTAACTGATTTAATATTGTGCTTAAATCAACTGATTATAATCTAAGTTTCTACAATAATTTTAACGCCCGGTGAAATTGGTAAACTGGACTGATTATGTATGTTGAGATCAGCACAGCGTGCGTTGTCACTTGCATAACGAGGGTGTTATTCAATTGACAAGATCAGAAACAGAGTCTTGTCTAATTTCTTTCAACACAAAACCATAGAATTCTCGTGTAATTAGATTTCAAATACACAACGGATCCAAAACCGAATAATTCGATCAACTTCGCAAGAATAACTTTAATGAAACTTTCATATCCCGAAGACACGTCTTCCACCAAGAATCTATATTACATCATATTAATTATTGATTTTCTGAGATATTGCGAATTTATGAATAATGTAGGATACTATTTCATATTTGAACAACGGGTGGATTCCATCAGTTTCTTCACGTATTGAATAGATTTAAGCTATAAGTCTTAGCGATTGTAACTTGGATTGTAACAACAAATTCATGGTCAATTTCAAGTTAATATAAAAACCTTAAAAGAAAAGCAAAAACTAATTGTATTTTCATTTCAATTACTTAATTACACGTTTATTTAAATGTATATAAAATTAATTATAAAAAAAATAACTATGAAATAAGTCCTCGTTTAGTACGCATTTTTTCGTACGAAATAGGTAAATTTGTATGTTTTTCAGGCTTGCATTAGACTGCGTTAAATGAGGTCTTGCTGTATGTTATATGTATATATCGACTGGTAATGTTACAATTTCCGATGGGATTTAAGTTCGATTCGGAAAGTCCCCAAGCTTCCTCTGATTCGTTTAATGAAATAATAATGGAGATGGATCTTACGAGCAGATGCGGAAGTTGCAATAATGATAAATAAAATTTATTACCGGCAATACTTTGAGTGCTGTTTATATGGCTTACATAATAAAAAAGAAACAATCCCGTACGGACATTAGATTTACTAGAAAGCACTTCATATTTTGTACGTTGGTTAATATCGGACAAGAAAAGGGTCACTTTTTATTGACCATATTAGTGCGTTATGCCAGAAAAAGAGAGAGAAAGCAGCCAGGCATTACGTACATATACAGAAAGCCTTTTGGGCAGATCGTGCTGGGTATTCGAAGCACGACGCACGTCAAGAGCCTCTGGGTCTGCTCGAAACATCGAAATACGATTGTGACAATGGCACAGCCACAGCTACGATTTTCATTCGGCTATCGAAACCAGAGATTGCATTAGCGAACCTATTTCTTTCTGCTAACTTCATCACAATTGCATTTATTACATTGTCTGTTTGTGTACTACATTGTGTAATAATCCTTATAACTTTATTGCAACAATAAAATGGAGGAAATCTTGCACTCGCTGGAGGAAATGTTATTCTTGATGGCGTAATTCATTTTATTTGCTAGTGCATCTTGTTATTGCGTTTACATTGATGTACAGTCAATATTAATTTTTGCAACGTTGATAATTAAATGAATAATGTGGAATACAGAATTAAAATAATCTTTATATAAATGAATCACTGTGCAAGAACGTGCAAACGGAATAATTATGCGGTGTCTCCATTTCCATTCCCACCAGCGATATCTTCCATCTCCAGGTATATCCAATAACTTTTGCGAGCCATGTGGAGTGCATGCGAAATTTTATGTCTATGCGGCGCACAAAGTTTTCCCGTTCTGCGGAGGGCTAAAATCTTCTAACACTATTACACCTAAGTGCATCGTAATCTCGCTAATTTGTTGCTAAGCGGAGCCAACAAGTTTTTACTTAATTATTTCACTTTAATAGCGCACCGCATTTTTTTTTAACTAAACCAAAACAATATATTAATAAAGTCTTCTTTAAAATTCATGCTGTAAATGTTGATATAAATAAGAAAATTATATTGAAAATATGATAAACTTAATTTAAAATTTAATTTCTAAATAATATTCTTTAACATTTTATCATTAAAACTAGCCTTTTTTCAAATGTACATTATAATGAAATTGATTCTTATATGAAGTATTGGCATGCAACAGATAGACTTTTTATACTTGAAAGTAGATTCCGTTGAACACTTTGACCTCACAATAAAAGGGTGAGTAGTTTATATTCAATATTTCATTTATTAGAAAAAAAACTATTATTAAATGTTAAAAAATCTATTTTTTTAAACTATCTACGAGTTACTATATCTATAGTAACTTCTATATTCCATATATTTTCCTTTTAATATATTAAAAAAAAAATCCATGAAAATCAAGTTACAATTTCCTAATTTTCTTGATAAACAACTGTAACTTCTTCTGCGTTGCAACTTCTAGATTGGATTAGAAATGAATAAAAATAAGCGTTAACAAAAAAAACTTTAGAGATTTGTTGGCTTATTTGAACCAAGAGAATTGTTTAGTGTTCTAAACTCACATAATCTTATACTCACGTATTTTACATATGCAATGAGTCAGATATATTGCAAGGAATTGATTTGTATTAGTATTATCGGAGTTAAAAGTGTCGTAACTTAAAAATCAGCGTTCGTTTGATATAAATGTAAACAGATTTATATCGAGCGAATTGAACTTTATTCAGCGAATAACTTTGCTTTCGGGTGGGAATTCAGATAAAATGAAATAAAAAGGTTCGCGAAATTTATCTGAGTTGCTTGAACTTTACTATATTTGCTCGAATCTGTTTCTTTCTTACATATCCATACACGTAGACACACAAATATATATGTGTATGTTTATCTGGAAACGTGATCATTCAGTTTGGCTTAGTGTGTTTGTTGACTGAATGGGGTTTAATGTTAACGAAAGAAAGCAGTGCGGCAATCCAGTTACCGTGCTTACTTTCGAACATTCTCCCTTTCAGCGTATGCAAGCACGTTTGTTATATATATATATGTGTGTGTACGTATGTATGGGTTCTCGGTTGGTTGGATGTACGTGTGCGAGTGTACGTTGCATACAAACAAACGGGGTTATGGTCCGTGTGAAAATTTTCTTTTATGCTAAAAGTTGTGCTCTCTCGGCCCCCGAGAGCTCCGCTTTCAAGTTAGCCTGGAGAACGCCTTTATCAAATCAATCTTTCGAAATAGCACTAAAAGTGCTGACGTTGTAGTACCGCATTCAAGTAGCCAGGGGAAGTTTCCTACAATGAACGGGCTTTGTCATGCCCTATTCAAGGACCTCTTATATATGCCTCTATAGTTGTTACTGAATATTCAGGCTATTAGATGGTCGCCACCCTCGGTGTGAATGTGTCTGCATATATAGCGCATATAGGCTTATCAGAGATGTATGCGAATTTTCGAGAACCTCTCTGTGCCAGCCAGAAACCATCCACCCATCCCGTAATCGCTTCCAAATTCCGATTTGAATCTCCAAATTAACTCAGATTTAGGACTATCAACTCGCGCAACTTATCATCATTACATCCAATGCTAATCCAATACTAAATTATTATTATTACAATTGCCGTTTAACTTTTATGTTTAAAATTAAGCCAGATTATTTAAATCCCTCAATAACATTAAGCAACGTTGTCTTATACTTCTTAAATTACACAACTATTACTTTGATTATGTTTATATATTACATATAAACAAAATCAAAGTTTATACTAATCATATTTCTATCAAGTTAAGAAAATATTTACAAAGAGAAAAAATTTAATGTACTTGATCTTATAGAATATTACCACCATCCTATTAGATACATTTCATGCTGATGTTGATGTGTTTTATGTAATTTTCGGTAAAATTATTCTTTAAATTTATATAAATCACGTTCTCTGAAAAAAAAAATGCAATATTAAATTTGTAGCATTTTCTTATTTACTGCTGTAAACAAAGAAAAAAAAAATGTACTTGTATAGTTTAATTATTCTGCGAAATTTCATAAAGTTAATACAAACACGTGAAATGGTGACACAAAACGGAAAAAAGAACTTCTGTTGTTGAACTAAGCAATATCCACAAGTTTAATTACATTTTATGTGCTGTAATTCTTAACAGTGCAGTTCAACTCGTAAACGTTCTACTCGGCAGTACACTAAACATTTATTAAATAATTAAATAAAACACAGTCACGTTCAGGAAATCAATAATAATATCATCCGTAGAACACGTGAGTCGTAAAACATTAAGCGGCTCTTCGTTTCATATGAACAATGGAAATTAGTGGTTCAAATGTGAAACGTGTAATTTCGTTATGGAATAGTGAATATAGAGGAATCCTTTAATGGAAACTAGAAATATGATTAGGTAATAAAGATATAGTGCCTTCTGTTATTGTAGCTTATAGAAATTATTCACTTAAAAAATATATTTTTTGATAAAATACTAAGTTTATTTTCATGATTTTACATGACTTTTCTTCCTCTCTACTCTGTATAAGATCAAAATGATACATCTTCATAAAAGATGACAGATAATCTCAATAATAGTATTTCCAGTCTGAATCCTACTTCGTCGCGTTGCAATAAGAGCGAATCACGGTTTGTAACAAAGTAGTTTTACGTGAAATGTTAGAGGGAGAAAGAAATTGGAGGGGACAAAATTAATTACTATTAGCTAACCGTTTTATGAGAAAGGTCGAAAATAAATTAGTAACTCGCATAACTCAGTTTATGAATCTTCGGTCTTTCTCCACTAGAACCCAAGTCCAATAAATTCCTCCCTGCTTCAACTCATCCCCAACATTTAATTTGATTCACCGGTATAATTCAACATCGAGTTACGCAACTTTCTACTATGCAAGTGATAAAAGCTTGTATCATAATGACATTCAATTCAATTGTTTAAGATTTTCTAAATTATATTAATTATTCTATCACACGTATTGACGTTAGAGTTTTGGGACATAATTTGGAATCTAATACATTATTTATGTTTCCAAAGAAATAAGTTAAAAAATAAGACGTTTTGTGACTTTCAGTATTTCAAAAATTGTGGTATTTTTCACAAAACTACCCATGTTAGGAAGTTGAATAAAAATGCATTCGTTGAAGAAATATAGGAAAAACGTTGTATCAGTTGTCAATGTTAGCGTTCCTTCCTGTCGTAAATATTTAATATCTATGAGAAAGTAACGTATAAGTATCAGTCGTTGGTTTTATTGAAGTTATATTACAGCGGGATTGAATAAATGAAGAGTGCGTTATGTTTTCTGGGTAATAATACAGCGGAATGATTTCGGTTTTGTGAGGGTTTTTGTTAATAATAAAAATCATCGGAAAGCGAAATAAAGGAAGAAAGTGTGGAGTAGGAATGATAAATTCAGCACTCTTTGTGCCGGTATCGTAAATGCAGTTATCTACATTATTCATGTAGTGCGAAAGAGAAGTAGAATATATAGTGTACGCCGCATTTACAACCAGATATATCAGTATTTGAGCTTTTGTATGCATGTAAAACGAATATTATGCAGCAATAAAAAAAAAACAAATAAAGGAGGAAATGATTCAAAGCGTGTATACATTTTATATGATTATTTTAGTGATTACTGTTTGTTAAGTTTCCAGACGGAAGGACACGCCGATTTCTCTTCATTTTCCTAGCACAGAATTACAAACATTAAAAGTTTATTTCTAATTTACCGCCAGAGTTCTTCTTTGGTCTCAACCTTAAGGCCTTAACCACTCGGCTCGCATCCATTTACTCTTTTTAATTAATTAATTTCGTGACATTAGTCACCGTTTTCTGCCTCTCCTCATCCTCCTCCGCCTCATCCCTTGTATCCTTGACAAATGCGACCGTCTAGTTGCACGCCTACAGCTGGAACTTTTTCACGCTCATTTGTTATCCAGTATATTTACTCAAAAACTTTTCTCCTCTCCACTAAACGTATTTCTCTTAGCCGTTAATTGCCTCTCTACGCATTTACAAATCGAACAAGATATTTATTTATCCCATTTGTCTCTAATTAACTCTCATCAACTCAACGACGTCTGCTTTTTTAAAACCCTCAACGAGAAGGCACCTTGAACTTCTTCAGCCACCTTCAATTTACAAAAAAATAAATGTATATTACACAATTACAACAATTTAGAACGAGTTTAAAATACTTACAGAAATAATACTTTCATTCAAAATAATTTATTAATTGTTGGATTCACTAAATCTCATAGTATTCTTCAGAACAATTGTTTCAAAATATGCAACGGGCCACATAGAATCAATAGGCCCTAATTTTCCTCATCATTACCTTAGACTAATGGGATATAAACAAAACTGTTAATTGAGATTAAATCAAAACTATTAATATTAGCTTAATGAATTACAATTTTGTTGAAATTCTATCAGTCTTGTGTGAATCTTCTTGTTGTTTATTTAGAACTTTTAAAGATGTGAGAGGGACAAAAAACATTACATAATGTAAAACCTATTTTTCTTATGTTCAAAATACAAACGAATTTCTCTTTATAATTGATAATAATCATTTAATATAGTTTCGTGTGAAAGTTAAAAAAATACAACTTTAAGCTACAAACACTTTGGATATAATTCTTTTTTTTTTAAATCAGGTACCCTTTGAGGAAAACAAAAACGGACAAATTAAAAAATTGATTGTAAAAAGGCACAAGAATATTTCTGGAAACTTGTTTCAAAATAAAAGCTGCTTTCATCAGCGAGAAAAGTATAAAATTGTAAAGCGAGCTCAGAGGGACTAAACTTCCTTTGTTGCTAGCGGCGTCATCCTCGGAAGAATTCACTACAGACGAAACGCCCTAGGCTATTTGTTTTATACAGGAGTGCCATAGAAATTCTTTTTGAACACACACTTTCAATATCTGAATTATCTCGTTATGATGTAATGGTTTCATATTGAAGAAATATTAATATTTCTACATACAAATAATAATAGTAATATATGTGATTAAAACTGATTAATATGTGATTAAAACAAATATGTTTTGGTAATTGATATTGAACATTAGAGGGAATTAATTCTAGTATGTTATTCAAGTAAAACTGTTTGGTCTCTTTACAGTTTCATTTGTAAATTAGAGCCTTTGACACAATTGATATTGCTACGAGTGTTACAAGGGTTAACGTAATTTTCATTTCCGAACAGGGCAACCCCTTTTAATCGATTAGTCTTGGGTCGAAGTAATTAAAACGGTCTAGTTTTTGAATGAATTGTTTTCCTCGGTTTACCTAATTTCATTCAACTAATCTTCTTGAATCGACGTTTTCATTTCACCCAATAAATTTGTTTTCTCTTTACTACAATCTTTTGTATAAACTACAAATAAATAAATTATCGTAATAAAAACATTGAATTTATAGACATAATTTATTATACATTTAATGAAAATATAATAATTATAACTCTCAATATACGTGGAGTAACAAATGTTCGTTTAGTTGGCGTTAATACATTTGTTTCTGAAAAAACAAAAGTTGTTTCTTAATTTATTGATATTTTATGTTAAATTTCAAGAGGATCGGTAAGAATGGATAGGAGAAAATGCAAGATTAGTGATGTAATGTTGCTAGAAATTTCACCACCAAAACTGCAAAAATTTGTTTTGCCGTTCTCTCAAGTTATGCAATTTTTCCAGGAATGCCAAAATGCAAATGAAGTGAATGAATCATCCCTTAAGACCATTTCCAAGTGGTTTTGATGATTCCAAAAAGCACATTTTTCTCTTGAAGACGAATCTCGTGATGGTTGCCCGAAATCTTTCAGCGACGACACAAATGTAGACCTGGTAAAAGCAAAAATTGACGAAGATCCAATAATAACACAGGAAATGGTAGGTGATGAACTAGGTAACTCACTCACACTGCTGAAAAAACCAACAACTTTCTTGTGCTCTCTGGCATCAATGACATTCGCTCAGCACCCTAAATTGACGTTATCTAGAACGGTGTGATTTCTGGCTGTTTCCGAAAATAATGAAAATTTGAGTGAAAGAGTCTTCAGTTCGAATGAGGAAATCATTAATGCAGTTAATGTCGAACTTGAAAATATCCAAAAAGCCAATTTTGAGAAATGTTTGGAAACCCAGACTTAAGAAATGTATTAAAATAAATGGAGATTATGTTGAGAAATTACAAAAGGATGAAAATTAAATATATTAAAATAAAATTGTTTTTTATTTGTTTTTTTCCAGCCATCGTAATATTCGATAATAAACACAGAATACATTTATTTTAACGTATTTCATTATATTTAATTAAAAATCTGTAGGAAACTTTATTAATATATTATTACTCGAACAAGTTAATTGAACAAACTCAAATCGAACAAAAACGCGTAATGAACAATGAAATTGGATACTTTCATAGCAAAACACTACGCTTTATATTATCAATAAATATTTTTGTTACAATACGCACAGTATGTACCAATTTAATTGAATGTATTTACGTACAAAATCGTTATTTAGTTTATGAACGTACAATAAAGAGAAATACTTGAATACAATACACGCAGCTTTGAAATTCTAGTTGTATTTATTTGTAGAAAGGACTATCAACAAAATAATTCTGACAAAATAATATATTTTTTAGTTATTTTGTATAAAATGTTATTTTTTTATTGGCCTTTTAGATGATACAAAATATTGACATTTGATGAAAAATGAGCAGCAAGAATAAAAATAATATTTATCACCTTTATTCGTTATTATTTATGAAAATTGTTGCTATAAATATTGTTTTTATTATGTAATCATAAATATGAAATAATAATGATTGCAAATGGAAAAACCGATTGAAAAATGTTAACTAATATTTTCTAAATGATGCGGTGTGTTTCGGAGATAGCACTCTTTTAATAGATGTTTTTATGCTTTGTTTCAATTGGAAGCGAGATGGCGCAGAGAAAGACGAAATTTATAGGAGAAAATTGCAAAATCAATAATATACCGATAGAGAGATAGAGGCGCGGTGCGGTGAGTGTAGTATGTTGGTTGAAGCGACGAGAAATAAGGGAATATAACATTGCGGAGATGGAAAAAGATATGTATTTTTATGTAGTCAAAGCAGCGGCACCGCAACATGTCGTGTTATTACAGAATTCTAAAGTGGGCCCTAATAACTGGGGTGAACGATAAGAGGGGGGTTGCCGCCATCCCCTATTTTAAATATTAAATAAACATGACGATATTGCATTTGCTGGTATCGGGGAAAAGTCTAGAAATATCAGTTTCACGTATTTGCCTAATATAAAAAAGAAGAAACCAAAACCAAAACAAACGTGCACCAACTTTTATTCCTTTTCCTCCATATTTCCATTAGGAGAGTACGCAGGGAATTTGTAATTAGTACTCGGGCACGGCACATAAACACAGTCATTCCAACAATGTTTTTTAATTAAGGATAAAAAAAAAATCTGGCAATGCGCTATAAAAAGGTTTGGAATTTAATTTTTATGCAGACTTACTTATCTTAATTACCTGCAGCCTTTCTGCAGGAAAGGAAGCACACTAATATACGAAATTTTCTTCTCTGCTTATTTACAAAAAAAAAAAAGAACACTCAGAAATATACATTTGTTGTGAATGCGATGATTTTTTTTTCTTCTCCTCGCATTTTCTCTCCTATTTTTTTTGTTGGCATTCCGTATACTTGGTAATTACTTTTACGCTTTTCTTTTATCCTTAATGTAAGCAATTATTTAACTCAATGTAAAGAAACTTAATTACTTTTTACTATACAACTCACGGACCGCCTGAGAAATTGTTGGACCCTGGCGCAACCGGCACAATTCCAGCCCGCAGACACTCCAAAATTAACACACAACAATCTTGAGAGGAAAAAAATGCGGCATATCGTGAAAATCGCTGATGCAGAAACTTACTTTACTTATCTCAATTTCATTCATAAAAGTAACGTAATGAAATAAAAATTAAAGTGCATCATTTCAAATTACTTTTATATAACTTCTTAATTTATAGTATTTTGTAATTTGATATTATTATTTTATAAATATTTAAATAATTTAGGTCGATTATTAACAAAATTTGAACCGGTTTTTGACCTGTAAAGGGAATTTACAAAGCTTATAACATACATTTATTTTCCATAATTAAAAAGTTTAAAAAATATTTTTCATAATTATTTTCAATTATTTGTAAAAAAAAAGTTTAATTGTAAAACATAAATATAAATATCTAAGTAAAACTTGGCCACTTTGATTAATGTGCTGGAAGGAGCGCAATGTAAAACACAGTACTTTTACTAAAAATCTAAAACTTAGCCATACATTTAAATTATGTTTTTATTAAGCCGTCCAAATTTTGAACAATTTGTTAGTAAATTATAGGTAGTATTATTATTTAACATTTTTTTATTGTAAATGAACGTTTAAATAACATACAGTTTTCTAGTTATATGTGTTAAAATATGTTAAGCCATTAGTGAACGATAATTCTCGGAATAATATTGTAATGATAATGTGATTTAATCCTCGGGACAAAGTTGGTTTCACAGTCGCAGACGTTCGACGAGGGTTTGCGAAGACGATAATAAATTAATCATTTTGCTCTAATGTGCTAACATTTATATAATCGAGGATTATTAGATTGCGCCGATTACATCACCCTCGGCACACCATTATGATATTCATTTGATCGTTTGGGTCCGGTTACAGTAGCATTAATCAGAGCAAGCTTTGATTATCAAATTACAGCATTCTTCCTAAAGCATCTGACTTTAAAGGATCGTATATTCGCAAAGGCATATACAAGAAATCCAATTCCCTGGCAAGCTTAACGCCAAGTAAGAACAAAGCCGCCGCCGCCAATATTTTCTTCGTGTAAGGATGTTTCAGCATATCCATAAACATTGCATTCAAATCTAAATCTTCTCCTTCACCTTCCACGAAACTATACGAATCGCTAATTATACTGTCGTTTCTTTGCTTCTGACTTTGCGTGGCGGCTGGATCTCCTGCTTTAGCAGACTTAGAAGGACTTGTTGTTGGTGCTCCTTGAGCTGTTGCACCATCATGCGCGGTAGATCCTCCAGACCTTACAGACCCCCCAGATTTTCCAGACACTCCAGATCGATTGCTACCGACGGATGTTGCTGCTGCTCCATCTCCAGCAGATTTTGTTTCTGATATTCCACCTGCTGATTTGGTGGTGGGTACACTTGCCGCAGATTGTGCAGGCGGGACAACAGCACTTGGTTTTGCTGCTGGTGAAGTTTCAGGTTCGTGTGCTGTTGGAGGTGCACTTACAGATTCGTGTGCTGGTGGAGGTGCACTTGCAGCTGCAGCAGCCGCAGCTTCGTCTTTTCTCTTTTGTATAGCAGCTTTCGCCTGAGGACTTAAACCTCTGCAATATTCCTTGCAAGCAGGCTCGAATGAATTGAAACTCATGATTACTGAATAATTTTGATTGATGATCAAATGACAACTAGAATATATATTTTTGTTTATCAAAAATCGAATGTCACGTAATGATAGACAAGACAGACAACACATTAGCATAACAATCTATGTCCAAATTATAATACTTATACCAAATTATTTGAAAATAAAGTAAGAAGGCAGAAATGAAAACTAATTAACTTAACTAAGACTTACCTATAGATTCCAGACAAGAATACGTGAATCACATTTTATATTTATTTTGTTAAATAATTAAAATATTTTCACATTAAAATTTGTCTCATTTAATTCATTTAAAATATATGTACTATAAATAATAACTATAAAAATGTATATAAAGCGCAATTACTTTCATAGAATCATTATATTTAAATAAAATATACAAAAACTTGTTACAAAACATATTTAAATCTAATGCAAAATAAGATCTTTAACAATATTTAAAACAAATTCTACATCTGTTATACATTCATTTATTAGTTTATGATTTCAATTTAGTGAAGAGCATCTAGCGTAGTAGATGAATAGATTAGGATTTTCGATTTTCTTCCCGGGAAATATAATAAAAAAATCCGGGAAAAATTGTATTATGTACTTTTATTTTATCAATAAATAGATAATTTTATTTTGTAATTGAAATATAAAACATGTATTAAACAAATAAATACTTATATATTATGTGTAAACGAAAGCTTTGACTGTTGGTTATTGATTTTGTAAAAATATTCCAATTGACGTTATTATGTTATATAAACGTGAGTTGTGCGTCTATTAATATTGTCCGACTATCTAGAAATTATCTGAATTATTAACGTTTACGCTGTAAATGCTTTGATAACTATTACATATACTTTATTGATGAAGCAAGATACTAGAGTCATTGCTTACAAACTACGATATTAATACTAAATCGTGCTCATCACTTATATAACCGTATTGATTGAGATTACTTCCATTCAGTGCAACGTTAATTTGCATGAAACGTCCCCGTTGCGCATTTACAACGCGTCCTTCGTTTGGTCCGGCTTTTAACTATACTGCCGACTTTTTGTATGTGTGTGTGCGTGTGTTCATTCCAGGATGTCAGGATTTAAAATGTGTATCTGCAAAATATAAATCACATAAATGGAAGCCTGCTGGAAGGACGCGATCCTGGCCATGTTTTTTCTTCTTTATTTCTGCCTCTCCCTCTTTCCTAGTCCTCTTTCTCCCAAATACACAGCAGCGAAGTTAGCGAGAAAAAAGTGTATACATTAAGGGACGCCGATAAGGCAGAGAGTTGATGCGTTTACGATTGTAAATATCTATCTTTTTGCCGTGTTCTTCGTTCCGAACAACTTTTCGTTCCGTCCTTTCCGTTTTCATCCTTCCTTCATTTAATCGGCAACACAACACCAGGACCCGCCTCATGCAAATGCTGCCAAGCATTTCCATTTATTGGATTTATTTGTTATACGCTCCAATTGTGTATACAATATTGAATATGCAACGATTCTCCCTGCATATCTGATTATAAATCTTAGTATAACATCCGCGTATAAATCATACTTCACTATCTCTCTCTCTCTGCTTCGCATTACATCTAGTCCTTATAATATTTGTAGTTCAATCTGTATTGATTATCCAGGAAAATGTATTCTCGGTTGATGGTCCATCTGAAAGCAACAAATAATTCAATTAATTATTGCTTTTTCTCAATCAAAAAATACACATCAATAATATATTTATTTCTTAAATTATTAATTTCAACTAATTATCTAAAAATAATTTTTATCCTTTGTACATATTTAGTTCAAAAATGTTCATTCAATGTTTTTAAATTTTTTGTAATCTATATTTTTATTGCGGTATTAAAGTCCGGTTTCAAACAGGATATTGTCGAATCCGATTAAGCGCACTATGTAATGCATTTTTTAGTTATTATTCTATATTGTATAATTACACTATTTTCCTATGAGAGTATTATCAAGGATGCTTCCTGTATGTTATGCAATTTGTTTTTTTTGTTGTTGCAAGAACTCCGGAAATAAATCAGCAGGCGTTGTTCGTTTTGCAGTTAATCCTTGAATGCGGCTGACTATATCTATATATAAATCAAAAGCGTGGAAAAGGTCCTGAATATCAAACAATGAAATACACTCGACGGGGGGGGGGGGTGTGAAACCAAGGAATGATCAAAGCCAGTTTGCTTGGAGAGAAATTGCTGCAGATAAAAAAAATAAATATATAGCCGCAGCCAGTGCTTCCAAATTATAAGTCAATTTAGAAACGACAAAAACAAATACCACAAAATACATAATTCACACACTTAATATCAGTGTTTTTAAACCTTCTAAAACCATTCTCCAAGAGATTTGTAAGTTGTTCACAGACAAGGATACTGAAGAAGAAATTGTTTTGAACAATCCTAGAAAATGAAATTGCATTGAGAGCGAGTTTCGAACTGGTGCGGATCGTTCTGTTAAAATTAAATTATAATGATTATGTAATAATAATCCAATTATTTCATGCAATAGAAATTAATATAATGATCGTAAATGCAGCGTGTTTGCACTATTTGAATTGGTAAATACGGGTTAGCTAAACCAAAATATACAAATTGTTTAATATTTGCTGAATACGATGCTCAAATATTTGTGGTTTTGGAACAAATTAAAATGTGGAAATTAAAATGTTGACGTTCAAATGTGGTCACAATGTGGACACATATAAATTGTGTAAAATTTAACCACAGTTTCATACAACATACCAATGCACCGTATCAATATTGTATATTTATAAACTATTAATTATTATAGTTTTTAGTAATTTTAAGCCTTTGCTTTTTGATATTTCACTAAAAATTAAAGAAGTTTTCTCTTTACATTCTAATGTATCTTTCCAAAGTTGTTAATAGATACTTTGTTCTAAGAGGAGGAATTTTTGTATAAATAAAGAATATTATGTATATTTTTTTAATTATTTTGTACTGAAATTTTCAAACTAGATTGTAGTGAATGTTTGAATCCGGACTATGCGAGGTATAGTTGTACATACTTCTTACTGATACCTGAAGTTAACAAGTTATTTGAATTATTTCTAAAAATATTTTGAACTTCAAGTTTATAGAACATTCCAACCAAGAATCTGTTAGTAAGATCCTTAAACTTCATCAAACAGGACCACCTTAGACTTTGGAATATTAAATAAGCCCTGTAAGAAACTTTACTAATAGAAATATCAATAACTTAAAATGCGTAATATACTTTCAAGAAAATTGAAATTGCCTCATAATAATTTCTTTAAATTGAATTGAAACAGAAACATACTGTAAGCTAGTGGATATGTCAGTTTTCATCATGATTTGGTGGTTGATAGTTCTGTCTCTTTGCTTTCCGTTAACAAAAGCTGAAACATATTTCAACGAGAAATGTCCAGTGAATTTTAAGAGAAATATATCAAATACGTTTTTGAGAAATGTAAATAGAAACATTAATATTTAACTAAATGTTGACTAATTTATATTATAGAATATGCTTGAGATCAAGTACATTTTTACGGATGTTACTAATTTTGACAATAACTTTATAAAGATTAACAGAACAATGATTTATGGATATATCCAAGATGATTTTCTTGAATTTCAAATATATTGTTATGAAAATTACTTTAAAGTAAACATGTACATTACCACAAAGATTCGACTGACGAAAATTGTCAATGAGGAATATTTAGGGTTACAATACTTGCAGCTTAGTAGAGAAAACATGGATTTTCATATGAACAGTGAGTAAAATCCTTTAACAGCAAAAGTCGGCAAACTATGACTTGCGAGTCACATGCAGCTCTTTGACTCTTACATCTACATATGGGCTGTAGCTCACGAAATTGTGCTTGAAACGAGCTAAGTGAAGGGAGAGAAAAAGTCTCAAAAGTTGAAAATGAAGACAAAAAATATTGAACAATTTTTACTCTTTCATATCAAAAGTTTGCCGATAGTTTGCTAATACAATACTAATTAATTAGAAGATTTGTTTTATTTCAGGCGATGAAATTTTATACTCAATTTTAACGTTGTACACTGTACCAAACTATTTTATTTTATCCAATTGTACTATGATAAATGCGACCGCCACCAAACGTAATTCGAATATAATAATTTAAATTTATTTGTATTGATATTAATTTTGTTTTAGAACACTTCTTCATATTTGTTGAAGAACTGAATAATCAATATAACCTTTCGCAACGTGTATTTGCAACATTGGGATTGAATACTCCCGTATATTTCTACGATTTATTCTATGATAACAAATCAACTTGTCAATATCATAGTATTCTCGAGGCAAAAAATAGTGCAGAGTATTTCTACACGAATTCTTTATCAATTGTAATTTGCAACATCATAATTCAGTTTATTATATAAATTGTCTTAATTTTGTTTACGTACACGGCAATTTCTTATATTATGCACATTTTTATTGCAACATATTCGATTTTAGGCTTTTAAAACTTTTATATTTATTGAATGCAAATTGATGATTTTTCAGTAGAAAATTTATATAATTTTGACAAAGAAAATGAAGACGAAATTGAAGAATTTCCTATCGAAAAAAAATGTTAACAATTTATGAAGTAATGCTTAAATGACATTAAAAAGGTTTGTTTTTTAATTGAATAAATAAGATAATAAGAAATTGTTAATGAAAGATAGAAAAATCCCAACGTTTGATTTTACTTTGTGTGTAATTTTAATGTTTATTGAATAAAACTTTTTAAAATTATTTTTCATGGATTCAGTATTATTATAATCAAATTTGAAATGCAATTAAAAAATTGTAAACTTATTATGCTTTTTCATATATAAAGTTCAATAAACAGAATGCAATCTTTTTTTTTTTTGTAACTTTGTACAGTTTAGAGTTTCACGATATACCAAAGTCCTTAAATGTAATCGACATTGTTGGAGAACTTTGGAGATGTTATAAATAATTGTTCGGAAGTGGAACTCTCTTCGGAAGTATGATATAACCTTGCTTTGATTATTGTTTGATTCGAGTTTACAACTATTTGCTCCAGTCGAACTTTATTTGCTATTTCCGGCAAATTATCTAAATCTTTATAATCTAAACAAGTTAATAAATCGTCTTTGACTCTTACAAATGACTTAAAAGTAAAATTGAATAATTTTTACTCTTTCATTTCAAAAGATTGCCGACCCCTGCTCCAATACAATACTAATTAATTAGAAGATTTGTTTTATTTCAGGCGATGAAATTTTATATTCAATTTTAATCGTCTGCTGACACTAATAATCTTATGTTTAGTTCACCTGTTAGATTATTCCTAGGATTTGAAATCGGATGCGTATCTTTAGATGATAAATTGAGGCTCCTAGTTTGGAAAATTCTGTTCACAAGTAAAAATAACGTTCATAATGCGGCTCTTTAATCTTAGTTTTTAACAGGCAATATCTTACAAATGGCTCTTTGCTCCAAAAAGCTAATAATTAGACAATTAAGAAGATTACTATTAATGAAAATGTATAGAATAATATGATAAGATTTAGTCTTTACAATATGAAAATGATGGGGTGATTGATAATCCAGAAAATATTGAGTTTTAACTTCTCAGTATTATAAATGAAATTGCTTTTATTAAAATTTAATGTAATATGAAAGTCAATATGAATTAAATGAAATGAAATCGCAGCAAATAAATCGTTCGTGCGGAATAATCAATTATTTAAATATGTATAAATATATAAGGAGATTGTGTTTGCGGTTCGGGGGGCATCGCCGGATCGAACGCAGCTGTTTGTGCTCTGGATGTGAAGAAAATTTATATTCAAGAGGGGAAACCTGAAACAAACCACTCGTACGGAGGCAGAATCAACACGGCTGGCTTATTGCTGTCCATTTGTTACGAATGTCAAAATGGCATCTCGACAATTAACGGAATTGATGCAAGTTTGCACATTTGAATGCGCAACGAGGAAATACGACAAGAATAATAATAATAATAATAATAAAAAAAGGAAACGCAAGAGAAAGCTGAAACGGAAACGAGTTGGGATTTTTCATTTCAGTTTTGTTTGTTTTTTTTTGTTGTTGTTGTTGTCTGCGAGGGAATATAAATAAAAATATCGCTAGGATGTTTTTATTTTCCGCTGGGCTCTGTAATAGATTTCGGTAAACCGAATGACCAATGGCCGGAGTGGAAAACAGAGTGAGTTCTTCCGGTTATCCTGACACCGGAAATTGGGTCAGCTACTAAACAGGCACCATCTCCTGCCCTCCTTCCGGCTTCCTCCAATATACATATGTTGGTTATCTTTATATTATCATCCCGGGGATTACCGATCGGTTTATCACCGTACATTTAACGAAAACCGAGCCTTGTTACGTGATACGTGAATGATGGATGGAAACGAGGAGGCCGTGAACCGCTTCCTATCTACTATATATATAATATATAATATATCCTGCTTTTATTTTATAACTATGTATATATAAGTATACGTCCATAAATATAATATATACCTACATCAGTTCATAGGGAATTTGAATTCACCGTAAATGAACGCAAACCGCATTATTGAAATGTATTGGAAACTAGATTGTTTCTATGGCCAGATGGAAATTTAGTCAGGAATACATGTGCATTACAATTATTATATGGTTGTATTTTCAGACAGAAAATAGAAAACGAGCTGTTACATAACATGTAACCGCACACACAAATATAACCAAAACACACAAGTGTGTAAAAGGTGTTAAAAATCGCTTATAATGTGTTGCAAAATGTGATTATTAATTTGATAATTATAAAGCGTACTTTCGATGAATCAATAAATTCTCTTAATATAAGATATGAAGAAAACAACTAGAGACAAGCAACGTTATAGGTTCAGTATAATTATAGGGTAGATATGATTTCAATAAAATTTATATTTATATAGATAGAATTTGAATTCACCTTAAATGAACGCTAACCGCATTATTGCAATGTATTGGAAACTAGATTGTTTCTATGGCCAGATGGAAATTTAGTCAGGAATACATGTGTATTACAATTATTATATGATTGTATTTGCAGAAAATCAAAAGAAAACAAAACATGTAACCGTACACATAAATATAACCAAAACACACAAGTGTGTAAAAGCTGTTAAAAACCGCTTGTAAAGTGTTGCAAAATCAGATTATTAATTTGATAATTATAAAGCGTACTTGCGATGAATCAATTTAAATTAAAAACTATATCAACCCTTAATATAAGGGTAAAATTCTCTTAATATAAGATATGAAGTAAATAACTAGAGACAAGCAACGTTATAAGTTCAGTATATTTGTAGGGTAGATATGATTTCAATAACATTTATATAGATTTATTGATAGATGCAATTACTTAAATAATTAACTACAAAAAGTAACAAGAAAATAGTTAACATTTTTTTTTTAATTTAGCAAAAGTTATATAAAAAAAATTATAACAAATTGTTAAATTTGTATGTTTATTAAATTTAATTTCAACATATTTTTTATAACATACCTCTTTTTATATAATGAATATAGCTGTTATAGTAAACATTTTTTGAATGTTATTTAATATGTTTTAAATTCAGATAAAAATGTTTAATATAAAATGGATGAGTCATTAATTATAATGGACTTAAAAAGAAGATAAAACTGAAAGTATCAATAAAAAGAAGAAATAACCCAAATTTAAGTTTATTATATTGTACATGCATTAAAATAAATAAGTATAGAAATAAATTAAATAATTTTAATTTACAGCATTACCTCGCATAGTGCGGATTCACGTTTCTTCACTGACAAGTCTCTTTTTGTGCTGTTTAAATTGTCAAAAAAATCGTGTTTTTTTTTATAATTATTCAACTTCCAACATTTACTTTTTACACATTTTCAGAAACTAATAATCTTCGGAACTGTGAACTGACGTAAATCATAAAGAGAATAACTAGATGTTGTAACGAGTTGAAACATGCAGTAGTGTATTCGCTAGATAGAGTCTTTGAAAGTTTTACGCAATTTAATTAAAATAAATTTTAATATCACCGGGTCGCGGGTAAATTCTGGATTTAATAAAGTTTCTGGATGTGTTGGTAACTTCCGTAGCGGAACGTTAAAACAACCCTTTGATCTAGGCTTAATATTCCTTCAATAGAATCAGCCAAACAGAAATAATGAATTACAATCTGTGGGGGTGAATTAGATATACCGTGCAAACTGGAACTAGATGAAATGATAAAAGCGGAGGCGGCGACATAAAAACGCGGTAGGTGAAAAATGTTTCCACGTAATTTCTTCTGAACCCGAGACCATGTCAAAAATGAAAGAAAAACTTTGCACCAGGGTCAAGCTCACACAGAAAGAAAAAAAAATGAACTTTTCGCGTTTCCGCTACACTCGACAAAGAACTAGATAGATGAAAAGGAACAGACGATAACCTTACACGTATTCTTTGTTCAGCTTAAAAGATTATTAAGTTTCATAGTTAAAATATGTTCGCCGTCAACGTTCTTTGTGTCTCATTAATATAATTTTATAAAATATTTTTATTTTCCTTATTTTTCAGTCTTCATAATTATATTTACGTCATAGTCTTTCCGTTCTCAATATAATTTCTTAACAATAATATCAAATATATGTATAATTACTATAATTACTTAAATAAATATGACTTTTTTTTACATATATTTAAGTAAATAAATTTGCTGAAATTTATATAATAGGGTTTATACAAAAACTGACCTTTCTAAAAACCGTATTTCTCACAAAATAAAACATAAAACTAAAACTTAATCAAATCTATACCATGACTATACAAAAAATGACCATAAAATATTAATTTATTCCTTGTTTTCATAGGACGAAGTCACTTCTTCAGGTTCTTGAAGATACGTATGATCTTTCCCTATCATTTTCTATTTTTCTATTATTGTTTAAGTAAGACTCAATTCCTTCTCAATTTTCTGTTTGTTTCATTGAAGTATTAGTATTACTGTAAAGTCTTAAAAACAATGTAAAGTCTGAATTTGACATCGTGATTTGCTTCTACGTTTTCTTCGATGATTCAATTACGCTCCGAATAAATGTAGAACGTCTGTTATGTAGGATTCAGAATTCCGCTTGAATAATTTGAAATTTCCGAACGCTCGGGTATTTAGTTAAACAACTGTTGCAATGCAGATATTGTAGCGCATCAACTTGCGGTTGCCATCGAATTTAAATATATATATATATGCCGGATACAAGTATAATATTTCATGAAGATTTTCGAGACATTAAACCAATGCATAATGCAGAATCATCCCTCGCCACTTTTATTCAATGCACTTCAAAACCTCCCCGCTGGGAATTTGTTTTACAACGCGTAAAGCTCACTATCATTTGTTTGCACGCGGAATGCTATGTATGCAATTTTTTTTTATCCACTTAACATTGTACATCATTTCATTAAAAAGCATCAGTTACGCATATTTGTATGGGTAAATCCATGGAAACGCGATACAAATATTTCAAAAAAATAAATGTCTACTCTCTACTAATTTGGTTAATATCAATGCATGAATTCACTAATGAAGCGCTAACTGAAAATCCTGAAGGATCCACGACAACCTTTAAGGTCTCTAAAAGGTGTTAATGGACAACTAAATTGACAACAACAAAGAAAGGGCAACTTCGATATTTCTAGATACGTCACTCTCAAAAAGACAAGTAGATAACCATTTGTACTATTCACATACTTCAAAGACCAATCATGAGATTTGATTTATTTATGGTTTTTTTTTACAAAAATTGATTACAAATTGATTAATAATCAGTAATTATTTATTGAGTGAATCCGCACTAAGCGAGTTATTGCTGTACAAATTATTTTCCTTTTAGCCTAACTATTAATATATCAAAAAATACATATGATCAATCAATTGATTTTCTTATTACAAATTGTACAGACTATATATATATTGTTAATGTATTTTTAATGTTGATTATTGTATAAGCAAATATCGTATAATGTATTATTACTATTATGATGATGTAACAGCGAATGGGATTTAGATAATTCAGTGACACGTACACATCCTGACACAATGGCCTTTCGTTGCTTATGTTGGTCACACAACTCTCAACCACATGGCGTGTCTCAAGATGAAATCTCGGCAACAAAGTGCCACTGATATAACACTCCTCACGGATTTGAACTAGTCACGAACAGCCATCAAATGTAAGGCGGCACACATTAACGAAATGCCTTTATTATTATTATTATGGTTCGCAGCTAAACATTAAACCGAAAATTTTAGACTCACTCTAAACTTTCATAATTCCATCAAATTATTTACTACTTTACACTGTTCTTAAATTAAAATTTTATATAACAAAAAAAAAGTGTTTATATTCCAAAGACTGTTAATAATTTTTAATAAAAAAACAATGTTGCTAATTTAAAAATTTAGCTTTAATTTTCGTGCTCATTCATAATTGTAAAATAACTGATTTCTAGTAGATATTTCTATAGCATATTTGTAATGGATTTCTACGAAATTTCCAATAGATATTCCTATAGGATTTCTGATAGATTTCTTTGGGATTTCGAATAAACTATATGTTTTTCAACTTTGACCCTAAATTAATGAAAATTGGCAATAGTTACTAATAAGGAATGTTGGAAAGTCCAATCATTTAGTTTTAATATGATTGCTCGTTCATCATTATATTGTGTATAGTTATTGAAAACATTGAGAATTTGTCCTTAAATTGTGTATTTAGTTTCTCGACTAATTCGGTTTCAAACAGTCCGTAATATTGGCGGAACCGGACTATACGAGATATTTCTGTAGTATCAAGCATATTTGTAAGTATAGAAATTTCCAATAGATTATACTTCTATGGGATTTCTGATAGATTTCTTTGGGATTTTGAATAAACTATATGTTTTTCAACTTTGACCGTAAATTAATGGATATTGGCAATAGTTACTAATAGGGAATGTTGGAAAGTCCAATCATTTAGCTTTAATATGATTGCTCGTTCATCTTTCTATTGTGTATAGTTATTTAAAAAAATTGAGAATTTGTAAATTGTGTATTTAGTTTCTCGACTAATTCGGTTTCAAACAGTCCGTAATATTGGCGGAACCTGACTATACGAGATATTTCTGTAATATCAAGCATATTTGCAATAGATTTCTACGAAATTTCCAATAGATTATACTTCTATAGGATTTCTGATAGATTTCTTTGGGATTTCGAATAAACTATATGTTTTTCAACTTTGACCGTAAATTAATGGATATTGGCAATAGTTACTAATAGGGAATGTTGGAAAGTCCAATCATTTAGCTTTAATATGATTGCTCGTTCATCTTTCTATTGTGAATAGTAATTTAAAAAAATTGAGGATTTGTAAATTGTGTATTTAGTTTCTCGACTAATTCGGTTTCAAACATTCCGTAATATTGGAGGAACCGGACTATACGAGATATTTCTATAATATCAAGCATATTTATAATAGATTTCTATAAAATTTCCAATAGATGATACTTCTATAGGATTTCTGATAGATTTCTTTGAGATTTTGAATAAACTATATGTTTTTCAACTTTGACCGTAAATTAATGGAAATTGGCAATAGGAGAATGTTGGAAAGTCCAATCATTTAGCTTTAATATGATTGCTCGTTCATCATTGTATTGTGTATAGTTATTGAAATCATTGAGGATTTGTCCGTAAATTGTGTATTTAGTTTCTCGAATAATTCGGTTTCAAACAGTCTGTAATATTGGCGGAACCGGACTATACGAGATATTTCTGTAATATCAAGCAATTTACTTATGTTTATGATAAAAATGTATTGTTACTGCATATATTCCAATGACATGGTAATATTGAACTAGAAATTGAACTAATTAGATATGTGCAGTCGCAAGGTGATTGTCTCAGAACAACAATAACAACAGGGCCGTAATCAAAATACACTGCGTGCTTAATAAAATGTGTGCATTCGCATGCAAATTTCTTTAATAACGTTACCATCGCATACATACATACACGGATACACACAAAGGCGGCATTAAGCAGCGTGCAAAGGGCCGTACAGCCTGGATGGCGATGGTTTGTGCAGGCATTACGTAACAACTAAACCGTTACGAATTTCGATGGCGCACCATTGCATTTTACAGCTTTGTTTATGCCCCCCGACAACCTATGGCTGGATAGGCCCTTACAAAGAAACCTCTCTATCCGCAAAGAAACAAATAAAAAAAAGGAAGCATAATATGTAATACAAATTACACAACTCGGTACAACCCGACCATCCGATTACATTTTTTTTATTCTTCTAGCGTTAGATTATCAACAAACACAGATCCAATGATGAAAAATCTAATAAACAAAATGGTCATAAAAGCATTTGCGTTTGAAACCGAATGAAACAAAAAAAAACTAGAAAAGCAAAAAAAAAAATTAGGGAGCAGTACGAACAGAAAAAAAAAATCCCTACATACTCTGTGATTTGTGGAATACCCCTAAAGCTGTTGTTCGGTTCCGATTGAGCAAGTCCATTATTGCATTGGATTTGAACTCTGCGTGTATCCTGCGAAGTAAAATGAAATTTTATGTTTCATAATAAAACTTCTACCTTTTACCATAATGGACACACCGCACTCACGTCGAAACGTTAATTTAGTATAACAAAAGTCATTCATAGGACTAAACACACAATAGCTTGCATATAAAAGATGTAGACTATATGTAGTGATTGAAAGAAAGTTAATATTTTATATTGTTAATCATTGAAACAAAACGATTTTGTACTAAGTTAAAAATTAGTAAATGGTAACACTTACAAATCAGTCACTTAGTGTATGTATTACGTAAGTAAAATGAAAATAAATTATAAAATTTATTTGTTAAGTCTCCGTTTGTGTTGTTTATTTGTATACGGTTTTAACGTCCTCGATTAGTCCGGTTGCAAATAGTGGAGGATATTGATGAAACCGATGATAATATCTCATGAAATTTCACAATTATGTAAACATAGATAAAGAATAATTTGGAAAATAACCCACAAGTGTATTACATAATATATATAGGTTCTTCCAATGGAATGTGATTATCTTGAGTATATTTCAGGCAAGAGAAACAGGATGAGCTATAAAAAGAAAGAGTAGAGGAAGTGATCAAAGTAAACAGTAGAAAATACCAAAATAAGCATTTGAGCCACACTACTGTAATAGTTAAATATCTTCTCGACGACAGGTTAGAGCACAATGACTGATACTTTTCAAACCATTGAAATTTATAATTGAACTTGTTACTGGAATAATACAAAACAAGTGTACAAATGTGTTATGAATGCACCAAAACAATATAGAATTTCTTTCGTTATTAAATATCGTTCGTGACTACAAATTCAAAAATAGATAAAATAATTCAAAATAAACTGTTAAAAATAAACGCAAAATAAAGAACGCATAGATTTCTGAATGGAGTACTATTAGGTAAAGTGGTAATTGTAATTATTCCGATTTTCAAAGAGCCTTTAGATATGAATTGAATTATGATTATAAAGTTAACTATAAAATCTACTAAGAAAGTTTATCCTTAGATGTATTATTTTGTATTATATAATGTCATTTATTTCTGTTGGAAGTAACAAAAAACTTTAGTTGATTGTAGCAATAATGATAAAACAATACGTGATGGTTTTATTATGCAACGAGAATATCCAATATCATTTCGTTTATTTTATGTTACGTTCGTTCTACCTGCTGGGCAAAATACATAGATAAATCATTTTTAATGGTCATTACGCAGCGGATAAACTGCAGGGATTCATTTTGTTCGCGATGTCTACGAACTTTTCTAATAGCATGTGAATAATTTAAAAGCGGGCGGTTGGACCAGTCAGCTCACGTCTGCAATAATCTTCAATTCTTGAGGATTGGAGTCAATTTACGTTCGGTGAGTGTATCTCAATTAAATCCAGTTAAATGGGAACAAATAAAAAGTCAATTTTTATGTTTTTGTTTACGCGTTGCATGTATGTATGCATGCACACTTTTATTTGCGCCACGAATGCCATCTGCACACTAAATAATAAAACTGAAAACAGAACCAGCGAGAACTGAAATAAAACAAAATCGTAATCCCACCAAATATAGTGTGTGCGTCTGCATGTGTGTGTGTTTTATTTTTATTTTTTTTTTCAAACGATATTTTTTTTTGTTTTGTTATAAGCGACCAACTATTAAAGCGGCAAATCAATTTTAATTTAAGCATATATTGGAAACGTGCCCGATGACTGCTGGGGATGCAGCAGGCCGCCATTGTGCTCGGAATTCAAAATTTTCACGCTGAAAAACTGCCGGCTTTATGGGGCGAATTCTCGTTTTTTCTCATTTTCAGAGCCCTCTTCCTCCTCTGCAAGGCCTCTTTTTTTTTTTGGTATTATTACTTTTTTTGGTTTTTTTTCCTCCTGTATCCTGTCGGCGTGTAAAAGTGGAAGTCGGCGATAAAATCTTTATGCAAATACGCGCTTTACTATTTGTGATGTATTTTGGCTGGTTGGCTGGTTGGGTGGCTGGATATTCAAATGCAGAACCGTCATGAACAAATGTCACATGTCGTATAGGGGGATAAAGTTTTGAATACCGCTCGGCTCGTGTCGAGGCTCTCTCTACACACATACAAATACTCACACGTCCATGTATACGTATATACAACACTCTCAAACAAATGAATCATAAATTAATCAAATTATCCGTTTAATATTACATAACGAAACATCATGTCCATCTATGAGATTAGATATGTTACATGTTGCTTTCGAAATAGAATATGTCACTCAAAAGTTAGCAATTACATATTACATGGAAAGGTTTTCAAATTCCGAACGACGCCTGCTTTGGACCACTAACTTGATCTTTTTAAAGAATATTCAACATTTTGTAAATATGATAGTTAGCTGATACAATAACCAATATTAGTAAACATTATACTATAATAGTTTTAATAATATAGTTCAAAATCAGAATTAGGCAAGATTAGGGTTTTTTTTTTTAATTTGCCTAATTTGGATCACATGTAGTTGGAAATTATACTAAGGTAATGATTTTTAACAAGAAATGAGTCAGAACGAAAACTTATTACATGATTTTGTGTTTTATGAGAAAACAAAGCTGGAGTGAGTCAAAGACCATAAAGTACTTTTCCCTAAATATATTTAAAGAAATGTAGAAAGAAATCACATGGAGGAAAACTTGAGTTTAATCAAAGAATGGTTAGAAATTACCTAATAATTGAACTTCATAATCAGGAGGTAAAAAGGATCTCCAAATAGAAACGATGAAGGAAGTCAACGCAATAAGTAGTAACAGATACTAAAATAGGATCGAAAGCCAAACACATTTGTTAACTATAAAACTTCCTGACAACAACTTAACAAACCACAGATTGAAGCCTACACATGCCGCATTTGATTGAAACTTATTAAGAAAATTTTAAATACGATAATTGTCAGTTGTTAGAAAATATGTTTATCATAACAAAATATTTATACTCTTTGAAACATTTTCTGTATTAGTTTATAAATAAATAATTATGGTAAAAGACAATATACTCTTTAATTTAGCAAAACGTAAAAATCTGTGTGTCTCCATAAAAGCTATTTCATTTCACGCAAAAGAGATGAGCAAAGTTCTTGACTCGATAAAGACTGTAGGTTTGCACAGCAAATCCTTGCGTTCCAATTAATTTCAAGTAAGTAAACAATAAAAATTTTACTCAACAAAATGATCTAAGGGTTAGTTATAAAATCCGTTGATTTCATATGAGTTTAAGTTGAAAACTTTAATATTTAGATAAATACCTCGCATAGTGCAGGTAACAGGTTCTGTAAATATGTTTGAAACCGGATAAATCGAGGACTTTCAAACTGCATAAAAATAAACAGCATAAAATGGTACTCAATTAATAAATAAATAAATTTAAACAAATATGAATTGGAAATGTGTAATGGAAATTTAAAAAAAATCATGCTAATTTATATTACGACATGTCATACTTTTCATGACAAACAGAAACAACAATTAGTTGCAAATTGATATGTATGTTTGTTGCAAATGAACGAAACAACGATTGTTCAATATCCATTTTGCGTTTCAAATTATATTTCATTCAACATACACAAATGTACGTTTGCATTTTCCCCTGTGATGATGTATGGAGCCATAAAATATACATAAAGTTCGTCGGTGGCTTCGGTTCTTTTTTTTTTTTACTTTTTTGCTGGCAGTTTCGTTGTTCTGTATGTATATGTGTATATGGATGCAACGAGCGACCTGACCTACCAATGCAATTTTGTGGCTTTATATGATGCGACCGACGTCAAAAGATTAACTTAATGTTGATGTTCGAGCCGGATAGATTTTATCCCAGGCATTCCGCAAAATCCGGCTCGAAATTATATTTTCATTCTATTTACATATTATCAACATGCTGCACACTTAATTCCCGTTGGGGTTAATGCGGCAAAAATGTAAATGTCACGTCGTAAATGTTGTCACACGGTCTCTCCGAGAACTACTTAAGCTCTTTATTCGACGCTTAGCAGACTACTGGCTAATGGTTTCGTTTTAATACTATTTCTAATGAGATACAACGAAATTATAGAAAATAATAAACAACATTAACTAAATCCCTTTTATCGTTATTTATAAAGAAATTGCTTTCAATTCTGCAAAGCTGGATTTTAATCCCATTCAATTTCATTCGATCTGTGATAATAAATCAACATAAAATAACAGGGCATACAAATGTTTCTATTTAGCTCTTGCTAATTACTATATGCGCTTTATACGTGAATAGCACAAAGCAAAATATACAAACGCAAATTCGGCTTTGTGCAAAAGCACGTATAATTATAATTCCATACGATATTAACTTCAATTCAAGTAAAAATACGTAGGTATTAATGTAATCTGAGAATTTATACAAAATTACACCTTCCTGTATAAAGTCAAGTCTTGTGCGGTTTCTTTTATAAACTTAGTATTTCAATTAGTCCGGTTTTAAATCGATCCGATACGTATTAATAAATGTGTGAAATATTTAAATGATTAAAAATGTGAGTTTCAATTAAAGTCTTAAAAAAACATTTTAAATTCTGTGAAAATTGCTAGATTTGCGAAGTGCTAAAATATGCAACGAAGAGTACACATTACACGAATGACGCATGCTGTATTCGTGTACACTGCATACGAAATAGGAGGACTCAAAATAAAAATGTAGGAAAACGTAGTTAATTCCTCATCTAGCACACATTCAAAATGCACAAGGAATTCTTTCTAAACTATTTTAAAAGTGGATTTTATTATATCAAAAGTTTTGATTTATTTACTATGTGATCGTAAACTTGAATTTATCTGTTGCTTTCAAGAAAAAGGTTACATTGATTTTATTAAATTTTTATTAAATAAAATAAGTATTTTCATTGGAAATAACATTACTAATTGTCTGAATAAGATTGAAAAATAAATGGGATTTTTGTAGATTTGATTATAATCAAAATCATAAGTGAATAGTTTAGTAAAAATAATATCAGAATTAAAAAGTTTGACAAAACTACAAATTAAAAACTACGTTCACTACAACTATCTAAAAACAAAAGATAAACAGATGAAGATTGGACTAAGCTGGGAAATGAGAATGAAGGTGAAATTATCAATAGAAATTAATAAATTACAGAATTAAATACAAATGGATTTTACTTGTTGATTATAAAAGAATAAATAAATAGCATTTTCATAAACGCTCAATTTTTGCTTTAAGACAAAACAAATCACGCAACAAGATAAATTACACTTGCTTAGAAGTTTTTAAATAAGATTTATAGAAGAGAAACTTATATACTTTGTTTGTGTATTTTTATAAACAAGCTACAAAAACATAAAAATATTTTGCTCATATCTGTAATATAACATTGTGTATCTATATATTATATTAGAACACATAAATATTACTTCTCAAATGTTATTAATTCTAGTCTACTTTATTTGACTTCATAGAACTGAGAGGAATATTATCTATAAAGTTAAATAAAAGATAATGTTGTATCAAACCAATATTTTCTTAAGTTGTATATTGAACATATTCCATTACTGTCTTTATATAACAAAACCACGCGACGCGTATAGAAAATAAATGTAGGACCAGATTGTACTTTATATAACTTTCGAGAAAAAAAGAACTGGCTTATTTTCGCCATTCATGTAATAGGGTTTTTGTCCATACTGACTTACAGAGGATGGCATTAAATTAATCAACGTCACCGGAAAAACAGCAATATGTTACAGTCCTAACTGACCCGCATACATTGATACACCCACGCACACATATAAATAAAATTACGAAAATACAAATCCATTTCATAGGTCAAAAAACACGCGTAAATATTTATCAAGCGTACGATTAAAATACAATAATTTATTTGCGAATTACAGTTATTTGCGTTAAAATATTGTTATTTCAATTGAATTTTAATAAAATATATTTACCTTATATCAGATTTCTGTTTCCTGTTAATTCATTTAAAAAAAAAAAGTAATTAAATATCCGCAGTTGCGGAATTCCAATTATATAATGAGATTTTTGGGTTACAATTATAATTGCATATTTGCTGCATACGAGTAATTATATAAATTGGATAATTTTTATGTTTGTATTACATTTAATTTAACGTGAATTATTTTTGAAAATTTATTATTAATTTCTTTGCATCGATTGTTTAATATAAGAATAAATATTGACAATTTTAATGAACATTTTATGATTTCTCTAATTCGTATTTATGGCACAACTTATTTCCTCCAATTCAGGCAATTGTTTGTGTTACAAACTAGGAAACGTTTACTCACCTATTATAATAACTCAGACTGCTTGAAGACAATAATAGTTCAGTATAGTTCATTATAGAGGTCAAGCTACAAAAATGATTCAATTTTGGTAAAAGTCCAAAATCATGAACTAACAATACTATTAAATCTATATTTCAAACTTTTTTTGATGTGAAAAAAAAACGCATGCGTTGCGGCAAAATGTAACCGCTTGGATCGGAGAAGACAAAGAAAACAGACGTAATTGAATGTCTGCGATCAATGTTTGCATTCAATTCGATCGCATTACTGTCTTATATCCAATAAAAGTAATCATCTTTTCTGGTTTACTCGTCGGCACACTTCGAGACGATTATTTACATTAAGCTTATCCACCACGAACTTTACAATGTCCCTCAATCCACGAAGTTCCGATCGAATAAAAAGGGCTGAGAGCGATCGGTAGCCGAGTTCCACGCCATAATAAAATAGCCGCAAGCCAATAAACTTCACGTTTAATTGTCACGTTTGCGTCGAACTCCTCTGATTGGGGAACGTCTCGCCTTACATTTTCATTGCCCGACGACATACGCCGTGGACCAAACACATAAAAGTTGTAATTAAATTTCCAATTATATTCGAAAGAAATCAATATCATCCACTCATAAAGACCAATTAATTAACAGGGCAGGTATAATTAGTTTTCGCAGGCTTCATACTGTTCGCGAATCATCAAAGTCTACAACGTTTTGCCGAATGTTTAAAAGAGTATCCAATTATATTTAAACTCGAGAAAAAAGAAAGACATTTGTATATTTGTGTCATTCATCGAACGTCCTTTTCATGTTGTTTTTTTTACATTCGTTTCCCTCGACCCTAAACTAATTAGGACGGCATTTTAATTTTTGTAATTTGCCAAAGAGTACGCCACTTTTTATTTTCTCTAAGGACACATTACGGGCGTATGATCACGTAATCAGCATCGTTTTTTTTTAATTACAACGCAGTGTGTAATTGGCCTACTTCACGTTCTCTCTTATAAAATTTTCTTTCTGATCAATTTTTCATCTCACAATCAAACATCAACATTTATGTATTTGCTAATACTTCAACTATTCTAACAATGTGAAACTCATTTAATTTAACCATTTTTAAACATATTTAGCACTGATATCACTTGAAAAAAAAACAGTAAAAATATTGGAAAAGACGAAGACAAGAGATGTTATTTCGTATGTATATTAGTTTTGTACCACCAGAACAAATTACCATGAAAAGAGACTCAAAGCACGAGATTTCAAGTTGAATGTATAATTCAAGATCTCATCTAGTTTTCGTTTATTATTTTTTTTTTCAAATTTGAAGAAGTAATGAAATATCATTGAATTTTTTTAATTTATGTTTCATTGGTGAATGTAATATACTTATGAAAAGTTATATAAATATATAGTGTTGAGTGTTTATACAAATATTAAAAGCAATATACCAAGAAGAGAAAATGAAATTTACAGGAAACTTTTGAAAATAGTACGTGTAGTTAATGTAAAAGTTATGTGAATTGGAGTTAGTTTACTTTGTGAAACGAAACTTTTCCGTCCTTACTTACATCCATCAACGTGGACGTAGAACCGACTGCCAGGCCAAGGACGATTTCCCAGGGAAGACCGGATCAATCTCTTATGCGTTGTTCCAGCAAAAACCAATTACACTTAAAACTCGATTGTCGGTGTTATGAAATTGTATGCGGTCCAATTTGGGACAAATTTATACGCATTACGTAAAATATTAAGGATATTGCGGGAAGGCGCGTGGGTGAGAGGGCGATTTCAGCAAACGCCGCCGCCTGTACACACGCCTGCCTCCTCCGTCTACGTAATGCGTTCGTTACGTAATGGGTGGGTGGCGGTGCATGGGCTCGGTCTGTTCGCCGGGCATAAGTTATGATTATAATGCGTTTTATTATCCTATAAATTCGTTGCTCCTTAGCCCTAATCTAAAACACGTTTAAATTTAAATTGCTTAGGCCTGCCTCTTGCCACCCTTCCGCCGACTATTAATCAACAATATTATTAGTAATAATGATGACGATAATAATAATTGTGTGGGGTGAGGTACACAAAGAGGTTTCAGAGATGTAAATATGAAAAAAGAGAGAAAAAAAAAACGAATGTGCCATTTAATTTCCTTGCTCCGTCGTCGTCTTTCACGAGACAATACGCTTAATGCTGCAGCTATGCACAAGATAAACAGCGAAAATTCAAACAAGACCTAATTTCCTTATCATTTTAGAGAAGTATTGCAAAATAGGTCGCATGTACACCTCGAGCGGCATTGTTTGCTTTGTTTTATAAACACTATGCTATCAGTTTCCTGTAAATATTCCCATGGAATATTCAATTTGTTTCCACCAGCCTAGTTAGTAACATAAAACGTTTTAATGCAGCATTCAGTCCATTATAAGCATTCATAATGACTCTCGCTATCTAACTAGGGTATATCAACTACACAGATTTCGTCAAACTTCCAAAACTAATAGCTCTTTTGTTGCATCTAATTTTAGATCAATAGATTTTACACAATGCATCTCCTACACATAATTCTGTTATTGTCTTATAAAATACATGTAACTATTTTTTTATAATATCTTTAACAGTTCTAACTTTAATAAATCATTTTCACATATTATTTTCGAAAGTATTATTCATATAAAAATTGTAATTTTTCGTAATTTTTTATATAAAAAATTATCTTTTCTGTATTATTTATTTCAATCATAAGAATATCTATTCTTTCTAATAGACAATAATCTTGTTTTGAGTGTTATTATCATTGTTTAAAAAACATATATTGTTTCTGTCTTCAACAAAGTATATTCAAAACGTTTCATCTCAAGTTAAACTTTGTTAGTCTTCTTCGAAAATAATTCTTGATCTACAAACATTTTCACAGAAAAATCTTAACTAAATATTTATATTTTCGTTTATTATTCTATTCTTTTTCTAATTGAAGTAATATATAAAGTAAATTTTCTGATGTGATGAATCGAACAAGTAAAAAAAAGGTCCATATTGTTAATCCTCAAAATCCAGCTACATCATCCAGTTTTAGAAAGCAGCACTCCGCAAAAAAGAAGATTGACACGTAATCTGATAGCCGAGCACTTTTCGATTCCGTATATGGCTCAATATATAACCTATAAACTGTTGCTGGAGGATTTCTGAGTGTTGAAGCGTTTGTAAAAAGCCTAACAGAGTATAAGATCACTCCAACAATTGACAATATCTTCTCGAAAGTGGATTTTGTTTCGTTTCCAACGAAATTCGATATGCGGTTAGTATTTCAATATTTACTTTAATTCAATGGAAAATAAAATTTTAAAAATCATACAGATTGAAATAGTTATTTGAGGTTCATAGTAACACAAGTTAATTAAGTAATTGAATTAAGCTCAAATTTAATCAATGATTACCAAATATCAGCATTACATTAATTTTTGTAATTTAGGTTTTGATAAGAGTTAGTTGGAATATTATTGTAATGAAAATGGTGCTAATTTGACCGCAGAAAATGTATGAAACAAGAAACGGTGCAGGACAAATGCAATATAAATCAGGTATAATGATCGTAATTTAATGTCGTGGTGTGTATATGCAAATTGCTGCCCCCAAAACTCTTCATTAGCCAATTATCACAGATGCAATAATTTAGCTGGATTGCAGTTGCGCGTCACATAAATATATAATAAATAAATACGAGACCAGTTACATAATATTCAATTACGTAGAGTAATTTCCCGTCCGCTCTGTGTCCTTCCACGTGCGTGTAAATACACACTCGGTTTGCTGTACTCAAAATATGTAACAATACGCGACATTAATACCGATCTGATAGGGGGGGTTATCGATATTTGTTGACCGAATATTGTAGAGCCAGCCTGAAAGTCATCCCTCGATGTCCCGGATATTGGACATAAATCGACAATTCTACATATGTAAAATTATTCTAATGGCCCCTCCGCTCGCGAATTCAATTCCAAATTGAAGGCCGTAATGCCCTTCGCTCCGAAACCTGAATTTTTGTCACTGGTGTCACGCATCTGAACATACATACACACACACACATCATGCAGTCTTTATTCGCCATATCCCTCCATTCATTCCACGCATTCTTTATAGCCGAACCGACCATTAAACTTCAGAGCGACGGGGATGGATATAAAAAAGGGGAAGTTATGGAAGAAAATAAAACACGACCTCGCGAAAACTCCAGTTTTCCCGAATCCAATCCGATAAATTGGAAAGTTGTATCCTTTTATTATTGTCACCGACGTCGGCCATCACATCATCATCATGGATAAATGCCGGTTGTTCAGAGCTGGCCGTATTTCACGGTGAAGCTTAATTTCCAATTGCCGGAGGCAGGCACGATTTTGTGGTTAATTTTTGGTTAATTCCTTTGAGCGAAATTTATAGCCGACTTGTAACAAAACATCGGGCCCAGACTTAAATTCTGGAACTTTGTTCTAAACTTTTCAATGGCTTACGTGCAAACTTCGCACAATATAAATCCGCAAAGTGTGTGATGTGTGTACGTATTATGTGCGCTAATTAGACAATCATTGTTGCTTATTAAAGTCGTACACGAAACAAAATGTACAGAATCTCTAATAATATGATGCGAACGAAGATGGTTTTCGGGTATTATTAAAAATAATAATTCAAATTAATGTAATTGAAACAGTTTTGGTAAAACCCAGGGAGGCAGTCCCAGCGGAAAACTTTATATGTAGATTTTACTGTTATAAATTTCGCAACTGTACCTAATGTATATTCTATATATGCGGAATAGCACAAAGTTTGGCCTTTCTATTTTCATCTCTATCTCTTTTATTCTCTCTCTCTCTATATATTATACAGCAAGCGGTATGAAATGAATTTCGCAACACGAGGCAAATTTTCATATTATTAATTTGTTGATTTCAATTACCCCAAATAAATTAAATTGTAACACAAACAATGTATATTCGAGTATAAAATTACACAATTATATTAATGGGATTATTATTAAAATGGAATTATAGTAGAACGATTTTTAGGAGTAACAAGTGTCATTCAATCCTCCAACTCGATGACCAACTGAGGGAAAACGACTAGCAAATAGAGATAGAATCCATTAATCAAATACGCTTCAAATGTGAAAATTCAATCTTTAGTGTTACGTAATGTAATGCTTCCATACAATAGAAGTAGATGAATAGTGGTAGTTGCTCGGTGTATTGAAAAGTGGTGCATTTATCGATGGACAATGTATTTGCTTCAGTTGGGAGCAGAAGCGCAGTGTGCTGATGTTCTCCTAGGTCGACCACAACGCACTAGGATAATTTACCAGCCTGAAGATACATCGCCGTTCTGCTTTACACATTCATCATGGTCGCGGCAACCCGTATTCCCGCAACTGCAATCTAAACAGGAAACCTTATAAAATAAATAATATTTCACAGAACACTTGCACACTACAAACATAACTTCATTTGGCTAAAACCAAGATATTTCAAGTGGAAAGTAGACAAAGAAACAAATCACAATTCTATGTAACAAAATAATTTATGTTTGCTATTTGGGCAGTTAAAAAAAACTACATTTATTATATTTTAATAGTATATAACTCATTATATACGGTTCCGCGTTACAGTTGTATCGAATAGTATTGCATCAGGTTCAAAGTTAGTTATTAAAAAAGTGATGCATTATTCGTGAACCTATGTTCAACTTCCGTTACATAGGGTATACAAGTTGAGGTTGCGAGAGAGTTATTAATGAAGCTATTAAAGTTATAAAATGGCTTTATCAGATACAAGTACGAGGGTATTTTTCGAATGCGGTTTTTTAATTTAACGAGTGAACGTGGGGGCGGCTCTGGTCCCCGTGATTTATGCTACGGTTATTGAATGCAGCGGCGTCATTTCGCCGTATTTATAAATAAAACAGCGGTAGAACATAGGAGGTCGGCGCGAAGGGAAGAGAGAAGAGAAAAAAAATAAAGTAAAAAAACAGAAACAAAACAAAAAATTGTATACATGTTACGGCGAGCGAATCGAAATAATGGTTCGTTTTGTTTTTAATAACCCCGATGGTGCAGGTTTGTTTTCCATTAGGGTTGTTTATGCTGCGTCCTTGGCATTCATGTAAGTTCCATTAATCGCGGTTTCCGCGCGCGCCTAGTAACTGACACTGATAGATGCGAGGTGGAGGACATTGAAAGTGCGACCCTTTTGTGTGAGCCCTATGACGAGTGTTAAGCCACTGGTCTGTTTGGCTTAGCAGCTTTCTCTTCCGTTTACAAAAGCAACTTCTGCTCCACCTGTACACGCATATCCTTCGAATCTCATCCCATCTCATTCCTCCTTTCCTCTCCTTTCCATCCAACAGAGCGACTCGTCTATATCGACCGGAATGCCACAACCTAGGTCGCCGACGCCGCCTCTGCCACCTACGCCAAGTCCCACACCTCTCACAGATTAAACGGCCGAGTCGCATTCTTGCTCGCAACTTCTCCGCTTCCAACGATTTATCATTGTTCAAGTAGCATTGTTTTATCTCTTCTATAACGTTGAAACATTGTGAGCATTCAAAAGATTGCTACGCAGCTCCTATATAAATCTTGGGGGCGGGCGAAAGCAGAGAGAGAGTACATTGTTTGCCGCTTAAGATTCGCCGCTCCTTGCCAGATTAGACTTAAGTCGGAGGAATTCTCAGTCATTTGTCTGTGGCTTTCAGTCGGCGGGTTTTAATGCCCATTGATCGATGTCTACATGCGTATTTGCCTGTCTCGCACTTAACTCGCGATTACCCTCGAAATAATATATTCATTACTAAAGTGAGCTATTTCAATGGTTATTATTCTGTTCCGATGAAACACTCAGAATTTGTAGTATCATCAACTTAAGCGAAACTTAGGAATCAGAATCTTGATAATCTAATAATTACATACATCTTATTTTCCATTTTCATATATGTTTTAATACTATAGCATCAATAACTTTTCCAGTTTATTTTTCTTTTAATTGTTTCAAATATAAAATAGTAAAATGAAAATTCAACTGAATTACTTACTAATTATTACTTTGATGTTTATAGTTAGGTCTAATGTTCAATAATACATACTAAATTTTTGTCTTACATATAAAGTACAAAAATTTGTTAATAACCTGAGAAATAGTGATATATGATAGAAGTTAGATATTGTATTTGAAATGAATTTTTTTTAAGAATAATGCGGTTCAAGTAATTAATGGATAATCTTCTGTTTCATACTATATTCTGATAATCAAAAAACTATTTTAAAACATTATATCCATCTAGAGCAGCGGTCGGGGAACCAGGGTAAATTACCCAAAATGGGGTAAAAATGAATTTTTTTTGGTTAATAGCGAAAATTTTCTAATTTCATCTTACCAAACTCAGAGAGCGGTTCTCTGACTATTTTTCAGATATTGATGTACAAACTGTGAATTGGGTTGTAGATCCTTTTAAATGTGAAATTACTAACATACCAGAA
>NW_017096125.1:982-3520 GCF_001412225.1 Nicrophorus vespilloides | reverse complement strand
ACAAATTATTTTAATAATACGAAAATTAAGATGCAAACAGACACGTTCAATAATTTCAAAGTGTTTAGTGCATGAAAGAAAAAAATGAAACAAAACAAAAGTTTCTGCTGTAATATAATACTTCGATGAAGATAAAAACACAGAACATAGGTAACATAATGCACAATTTATAAGCGCATTTAATAGTATATGAGTATTTCATCTTTTTTCCTCGAATTAAGTAAACAAACGTTAATTAACCAGTGTGATGCGACCAAATAAATTTGTCTTTGTCAAAAGTTTTGTTTCATTAAGTTATCTGATTTTTGGAGATGGTTTATTGTCCTGGTAAATAGGACGACCTACCTGTTGCTATAGTAGGTGGTTTCTTGATTATTTCTTCGACTCTTGCATAATTCACCTAATAAAAAGTACATGTTAGTTTGATAATTTACTCCAATCTCAGGATTTCAATTAAATTCAATCTAAAGGATTATTACTCGTTTCCTTGTTATAATCCGTTCTTGCAGCAACACATGTTTTTTTTATGTTTCTAATTTAATATTATAATTATTCTTGGTATTATTAAGAAATAGAATTTAGAATAAATACAAATATAATTTTCTTATAAAGAGAATCTCTGAATCAAATATTGTAATGTAATGCATAATTGTAGATTATTTTATTAGCCAATAGCAAATAAAATTTAATAAAATGATACATTATATGGAATATGAAAAATATTCGTTTTTGGTATAGCTAGCTTACAAAAATCGATCGAAGTCGAAACTAAATATAGACAATGCATTCCAGTTATTCCTTTGAAATTACTAACATTGAATGGAATGTCTGTAAACCAATTACGGAGAGAAAAAAAAAACAAAACAAAATGTCGTCGATTAAAACAATCGGACATAGCGATCAAAACAATCCGTTATTAATTGCATAATTAAAAAGTTAAAGCTAAATTTATTCAGGAATCCACCACTTCTAAGCAGAGCAAATGTTTATCGTTTTAAAATGATTGTTATTTATTTTGTGTTTGTTTGTTTTTTGGATTGCGTATCGCATTGTTTTGGATCAACTTTGTTCGATCTTGGTATAGGAACAAATATTAAAACAAAATGTTTCCATCGTTCATCTTATTATGAAATTCGCTTTACGTATCTTGGTAAATATAATAATAATAACAATTTAATAATAATAATAAACGAGAGAATAATACAGACCTTTATCTTTCTTCCCATAACCATTGTGCCGTGAAGTTGATCTTGTGCGCGCTCCGCATCAGCACTATTTGCGAATGTTACAAAACCGAATCCCTGCATGTAAACAGACAAAGACATGCATTAAAACAGCTTGCAATGACATAGTAAATGATGTAGCGCACACCACTTAAAATCAAATTAAGAAAGAAAACTAGACGAAACTATTAAAACAACGTCAATTTACATTATTCCGTAATAATCTTATTAAATCATTAACTTGAAAATGTCAGAAAGAATTTCTATATACATTGGAAAAGATGAAAACAAAAGCAAAATACAAAAGTATGTTGCTTATTGATTGAAGTATCATATCGAGTACAAATGCGTCTACGGACGTATTTTCATATTATACAAATGATTTAACATGATAGAAAAATAATATTTGATGATGCAAAATAGTCTTAATTGATATATATTAAATAAAGCGAATACCTGAGAGAGACGTGAATTAAATAACAGCCGATATTAAGAATCTTGATTCGTGTTAATAGTAATTCGTTAATAGAGTATAGTTTCTTGCTACATTGGATTAAGTATAATTTTAGTACGTTGACAATGGTGTGTGCCTATTTCCAATGCTAATAGAGGAGACAACTCCGGTGTGGATGATATGAAAAAAAAAATACGTCCAAAACGAATATTAAATTATTATTTTTTCACATGCCAAGCATCATCATCATCATACAATAGAAATGGCGAGAGTAAGACTTTGTGTCTGCGTATTTAAGCTATTTAAACTCTAGTTAAGTGAAACATTGCTCTTGCTTATTGAAACATCCTGTAGTGTGTCTTCTATGATATAAAAAAAATGCGATCATATTTTGTATTCGGTTGTTATCAATATAATTCATTATATTAAACAAAATAGCCAAAATAACAAAATAATTTAGCTAACTAATTAAAGCGTCTATACATTATTGGCATCATTATCGTGTCAAAAAAAAAAGCAAAATAAAACAAACTATAATCATATCATCTTTGTATTAACTATAGTGTCGATCAAAAGTAAACGAACGTCGCTGAAACATATAACGAGGCGCAAAAGAAATAAGCGTTGAAGATAATATTCAATCCAATAAAAACAAAATATGGTGTTCCTTTTTCTTTTCTTATTTTGTTTAGATCAACGTCAGATAGAAATATTCAGTGAAATTTCATCGGTATTCAGGCGGACCACACACTAAATCCTTGCTTTATTTATATTTTTATTAGAGTAAATTAAAAAATACATACCCTTGGTCCATGATCATCAAAGAATATTTTCTCATTAAATATTTGACCACACTAAATC
>NW_017096125.1:731-920 GCF_001412225.1 Nicrophorus vespilloides | reverse complement strand
CATCGGTATTCAGACCCACACTAAATCGTTGCTTTTTTTTTCCTTAATTTGTTTTCAATTTTATATTAGAGTAAAATAAAAAGTACATACCCTTGATCCATGATCATCAAATTATTATTTTCTCATCAAATATTTGACCAATATTTACTGGAAATCCAGGGTCATATTTCTGGCATTAAGCGCCTAGTC
>NW_017096125.1:0-706 GCF_001412225.1 Nicrophorus vespilloides | reverse complement strand
AGTAGTTTCAATAAAGAACTTAAATAATTCACACGATATTCATCTTCGAACGTTATTTCTCAATAAATCAATAATTATCACAACATTTTCCATGATTCATTGAAATAACAATAATATTTATTGAAACAGAAAATTACAAAATAAAAAACTCAATACAATTATATAAATATCATAAATCAAAAAAAAAATTAACTGCTTCAAAGGACTATTGACCAAAGGTCTTTCTGCCCTAATTGAAATATTTCATCATTAAATGTTTACCGCTTATTCAGTGAGAAAACGAAACATTCAGCGTTTTCCTCGCAGAAAAAGAAACAAATTTTATTCACAATATAATTTTCTATTTTTTGTAAATTAATTTAGCATCCAGTTATTAGATAATATTTACACCAATATTTGCTATTAGAAGAATACATGGGTTATTATATTTATTTTCGGATAATGTATTGTACATCAAAGTTCGTAGAATGACATAAAAAGAAAATCATTTGATTATAAAAATCATTTAAAAAAAGTTTATTATTGCAAGATCGCCCGACGAGACCATATGTTTTTTTACATATTTACATATTTATCTATATAACCAAAAATAAAAAATATTATCGAGAAAATCAGCACGTCGAAATGATTTATTTTTCAAAAAAGTAAAGACATTTAGTTGGCACATAAAGATCTATTACTGAATAGATAAATTCGGATGTAGCAA
>NW_017096124.1:987-1218 GCF_001412225.1 Nicrophorus vespilloides | reverse complement strand
CCTTCCTTTCGACAACTGTTTGTACGTTTATGATAAAAAAGAGACGAATTACGTTAAAAAAAAAACACGGAAATAATTTAATTTATAATGTGGAAATTAAATAATACATTAAACTAATATTGGGATAATTTGATTTTTAAGATATACAAACTAATAACAATAAGAATATTTACTACCATTGTTACATTAATAATAAAAATATATACAAACATGCTATGACTAACTTTGTAG
>NW_017096124.1:0-901 GCF_001412225.1 Nicrophorus vespilloides | reverse complement strand
AAATAAAATCACAATTTTAAGCTTGTTAATAATAATAAATAAATTGAGTCTAATAAAAAATTGATTTTTATTAAATTGTTAAAAAATGAATGAGTAAATATAATATTGTTAATGTATTATTTTATGACCAAAAAAAGCTTTTAAAAATTGAACAATAAATTCATTGAAATAAATTGATATATTTTTTTAAACAATTTATTTAAAAAATATTGTTAATATTACAAATATTCAATACATTCTAGGCATATTTTTCTACCTAGTAGAAAGCAGCCAATGAAAAACAGGGAATATTGTAAAATTCTTCCAATTCTGTACCTACAATACCCTCATTCATTTTATGATACTCCTTCCCCAACTTGTCCGTTCTACTAGTAGGCATTTGCAAATTCACTTCAGTGTTACTTGCTTTTGCAAATGAGCAAGATGGACCAAGGTAGGCCCACACAAGTCAACGAAAACGATGAAATGAGCGACAACAACAACAACAAGAACTTAGCGTTAAAGAAAAAAACTGTTGAGCCAAAATCGAATAGAATAGAGACGATTATTGAGGTTTCGGAAGAGGAGGAGACTGACACTTCTGATATTAACAATATAACCACCTGCGACCCAACTCCAACTGTTGAAATGCAAATTGAAGAAATCGAAAAGTCACTCTCGGAAGAGAACGATAAACAGAGTCAAATCATGTTACAGGTAACAAAAGACCTTCGTTTAGCTAAACCAGAAAGTATCGAGGAAGTGGAGTATCAAAGGATTCTGCTAGTCTCCCAGTTGAAACGACAGGCAATTCTCGTCCAAATACCGTTAATGTGTTTGATAAACCAGCAAGCGAAGGACAATTTATTAAAATTTCATTTAAAGTCACTTTCATTTAGTCATAAGACGGCCATACCGGTTT
>NW_017096123.1:0-30858 GCF_001412225.1 Nicrophorus vespilloides | reverse complement strand
TTTTAAAGTTCTCGATTAGTACGGTATCAAACAGTGCGGAATATTTATTTAAAAAAATTATTATGCTTCCACCAAAAAAATTATTTGTAATTTTATTTATTTCATTATTTTTGTATAATATGAAATACAAACATTAATTATATGATTTTAATACAAAATTGAGATAATTTAATTGATTTGTCGAAATATAGTGATTATAGTAATTTAAAATAAGTAACTATACCCGGCGCATGCACCATGTTCTAATATAAATTCATGTAATTTTCGTTGAGAAACCAAATTTACTAATTACAAAATAATACCTACCTGTAATTAACCTTAATTATAGAAATTCTTAAATTTAATTAAAGTAACAAATTATATTTCTTTAATTCATAATACTTCAATTGCTTTTCATTAATTAAAAACAATGTTATATAAATTTGAAATAATCCATCAAAACTTGAAGCTTTCCTTAAGCAACAGTAATACAAGTTACGAGATAACATGGATTATATAAATTCTTAATTATTTAGTAAATCGGACTTTGTAATTTCAATTGTAATTTTGTCTTCATTCGTCGTGGACTAAAGATAATTGAAATTTAGACTAAATCTTGTCATTCTGTATAATTTCTGTTTTTTTATTTGTATCAATGTATTTTCTATTACTAGATTTGTTATAGTATGAATTAAATATTGGAAATAATCAAGATTTAATAAATAATGTAATAAATCAACTGGATTGCATGCATTTGTTTTTTATTATATGAAAAATGGTTTAATCGGAATAAATGTAATTGGAAACTCAGTTCGGTTTATGCTTTGTGGCAAACGTGATTGGATTTTATGAAAATATTTATATATTTATTGCTGGTTTAATATAAAAAAAACTTTATTAAAATATTTTAATTTAAGCGGAATAAGCTGCAGTTAATTAATTATTTTTTATATATATATATTCAATACAGTTCAATTTTTAAGTAAATTTCAATGCATTTTATACAATATTTTATGTATTGATTTGATTAACATTTTTTAAGTGAATTTTTAAAATTTCTACGCGTTGTTCGATCGTGTATTTTGCCATAACTTAACGTCAATGTTTGTTAATAATAATATTCTGGTTCTTTTTGGGACAACCTTTAGATATAAAATTTTCTTTAGTTATAAAGGTATCTATAATAGTATAACATTTGGGACTAAGTTTAAATTAGATTCATAAATATAATTTTTAAAAAAAGTAATTAATTGAGAAATTATATGAAATATACGTTTTAGAAATTGGATTCGATTGAATTTTTACAATTTCAACGTGTTCTTCGATCGTGCACTTTCTCATAATGAAACCTCAATGTTTACTAATGACAGCATATAAAAATCTCTATTCTGGTTTTACTGCGAAAAGAAATGGCGACAAATTTAAAATGTCAGCTCTTTTTGGGACAACCTTTAGAAAAGAAAATTTTCTTTATTTATAAATGTACATATAATAGTATAATATTTGGGACTAAGTTTAAATTAGATTCATAAATGTAATTTACAAAAAGTAATTAATTAAGAAATTAAGTGAAATATACGTTTTATAAATTGGATTCGATTGAATTTTTACAATTTCGCGTTCTTCGATCGTGTACTTTTCCATAACTTAACCTCAATGTTTACTAATGACAGCATATAAAAATCTCTACTCTGGTTTTACCGCGAAAAGAAATGGCGGCAAATTTAAAATGTCAGTTATTTTTGGGACAACCTTTAGATATGAAATTTTCTTTATTTATAAATATACATATAATAATACACTATTTAGGATCAAGTTTTGATCAAATTTCAATAAATAATTGGATGTATAAAATTACTAATAAAAATGTCCTTAGTTCATCATTAAAAAAATAATTAATTGNTAATACACTATTTAGGATCAAGTTTAAATTAGATTCATAAAAAAAGTAATTAATTAAGAAATGAAATGAAATAGAGGTTCTAGAAATTGGATTTGATAAGTGATTTTTTACAATTTCTATGCATTGTTCGATCGTGTATTTTTCATAACTTAACCTCAATGTTTACTAATGACAGCATATAAAAATCTCCACTTTGGTTTTACTGCAAAAAGAATGGCGGCAAATTTAAAATGTCAGTTATTTTTGGGACAACCTTTAGATATGAAATTTTCTTTATTTATAAATATAATAATGTAATATTTGTAAGTTTAAATTAGATTAATAAATGTAATTTAAAATAAATAAATAATTAATTAATTAAGAAATTAAATTTATTAGCAAAGAAATATAGGTGAGATTGGGAATAAAGTAAAATAATTGTTTTTTTTATAATATAATATTTATTGGATCTTTCGAAGGATCATCGAAAACAGTGATAAAGTATGTTTACTGCTAATCGTTATAAATCTCTTAAAGTATAGATTATATTGAATGATGATATTACAAATTCAAATATAGTAAAATATTTACCCTATATATACATACACTTCAGCAGAGATATTCTTTGTTAGCGTTAAGTTGTAATACCGGGTGTTATATGTTCCTCGACTTCATCAGTTCGTCCCTCTTCGTGTAGAGCACGACCGTATCGTTGATTGATGCACCTATTTTGATGTCGCACCTAGGCGACAAGGCAAAACCCTATAACGGTTCCGTTGGAACTGACGCTTCAGATTTGTGTCTGGTGGCCTTGCAGATGTCCTCCATTCTATCCGAGCAAGGTCCTGGCTCGCTGTGGAAACTGGGTCTGTGGTATCCCTTTGTCGAAGAGTTTTCCGATACGAAAGAGATTTGTCCGACGCTCGGCGGTCTGTCCGTTTTCTGAAATAGAACATTATGTAAGAAATTTATTTTTTATCATGATTCTACCAGTATTTATGGACCCAAAACAGCCACGAAGATTGATTAAATTGCGCAATGTTTTATTCAGTATTTACTTAGGGATTATTTCCAAATTATTAAGCGAACAAAATGTTGTTAAAGTAAAGTGTTACAAGCTATATAAGTTCGTCAAATATTGAAGGTTTCTCTACATTTTCAATGCACTTACATTATTTCAATCATTTTTATCAATATTCCGCACATTTGAAACAGGATTAATTGAGAATTTTAAAACTGTTTGAAAATAAACGGCCGTACTATGCGAGGTATTGGTGTATTTCTATAAGAAATACTTAGGAATTTAAAATATTTGTTTTGCTAACGTTCGGATGCTCCGAAAATGTCTGATTCTCTACGAAAGAATGCTAATATGAAAAAAAATGTATATAAGTATGGAAATATGGGAATTTATATAAAACATGGAATCTTCTCGGTTTTTGCGGGAAATTATTTATTATATATTGAAGTGAATATGTGAAAAGTGTAAGAATATTTAAATTTTGCATTGTTTCAAGAAATTATTGAAAGATTTATATGTATTACATTTTTGGTAAATAATGAGAAAAAGAAAACCAGTGACTTTTTGTAAGAAAATGTGTGAAAATGTAAATTTTTATTAAAAGAAAAAGTAAAGAAGAAATACGTTCTTTTTCATAGAAAAGAAATAAGAAATATGAAAATGTATTATATGGAACTTTGTCAGTTTCTCAAGAAAATATGGAATAAATGTAAATAAATTTAAATTTTATTGTATTTTGAGGAAAGCTGTAGAGATTTCAATGCAAAATATGCAAAAAAATATGGTTATTATTAAAATAGAGAAAAATAGAGAAATTAAAGAAAAACACAGTAGTTTTCAAGACAAACGTGCGCGAGGCCAAAATGAGATCACAACTATCTAAATTGTGGTCGAGGGGGGGCTGGCAAGGGAAAGGAAATTATTCATTTTGAAGTCAGAAAACCGTAAAGCGGTAGTCGTTGCGTATATGACCGATATGCGGGATTGTGGCCACATCTTGTCCTACGTCGAGAGCGAAGGAGCCAAAAAAACACGGCCACAACGCGTCGCTGTCTTGTGTCCTCACAAGGATGGACCTGGACATTACCGACGCTGAAATTAGCGAGCATCTCAAGTCGTCTGCGGTGGAATACAGGTTCTGCAAAAGGATCTTATCCAGGGCGACGGGACAACTAACCTACAAGATGCGCAACATTACCGGATGCGCGTCGTCCTTCCAGAGACTGTTACATGAGGGCTTGTTCTATATCAGCGGTCGGGGAACTGGGATAAATTACCCAAAATGGGGTAAAAATGATTTTTTTTTGGGTAATAGGGAAATTTTTTTTTTCTAATTTCCTCTTACCAAACTTTTCAGATCTTGATGTACAAACTGTGAATTGGTTTGTAGATCCTTTTAAATGTGAAATTACTAACAACCAGAAGAACCTCCAGGTTTGGCAGAGGCAATTCTTGAACTAATTACTTTAAAATTGGGACTTTTTGATGTAACATCCAATACTGTATTCAATTTGAGACCAAAGCAAATCTGTCGTCTTTTTGGTTGTCAAAGGCTGCAAAGGTTTTCAAAATTGCTCTTACATTACAACTCTGTCATATTTTTAGTTGCTTGGCTTTCATAATTGCACATGAGGAGGCGGTAAAAGAATTGCTGCCATTAGAATCTAGGTGTATGTCTTCGAATAAAAATTGCACATGAGGATGCGGTAAAAAAATTGCTGCCATTTGCAACAACTTAATTTTGTGAACAAGGCTTTTCCACTCTAATGAACTGTCGTGTCCCAGGGTTAAGAAATCCTTGCAACAACCTACCTTTGTGAACAAGGCTTTTCCACTCTAATGAACATAAAAAAACGAAAAACAGAAATCGATTAAACGCCGAAGACTGTATTCAAATTGCTCTTACATCAAAAAGTCCCAATTTTAAAGTAATTATATCAAACATGAAGCAACATCATTTTCCAAAACCTGAAGGGGGAAAGTTTTCAATTAATTTTTGTTTGTTCCAATTTAAGAATTTTATTTTGTTTGTCTATTACTATTTGTTACTATTTTCATGTAACTTTTTTTTATAAATATGTAAATGCAAATTAATTAAATAAATAATGTTTATTTAAAATTTACATTGATTGTTTCATGTTGCCTTGCGCCAGGTATCAACAATTCACTCACGCAACGGACGGATGTCCGAGCTAGACCAAGTGCTCCAAATGATAGGGCGAACAACCGACAAACCGATGCACTTTGCCACAGCAAAAATGCATGTATGGCATGCAACTCGGAGGGTCATGCTGCATGGTCTTCCAAATGTCCGAAGAGGCCAACAAAACCCATACCGGGTATACCTAACATCAAAGTAAGGCCACTTAATAAAAGGACGTGTGATCTACCTAAAGACCTTCAGGACAACAGAATTCACAGGCCAATAACAATACATGACCCCATAGTTAACATGTAGATTAATAAATTAAACTCGCCAAAGAATGCAGAAAATTGCGCAGAGTTGCTGCAGCGTTTGAAAAGACGATTTATAGACAACTTTTTGGGACATCATGTTCATGTTCTAATGTTCGATGTGGATGACCGGGAGCGGAAGTCTCCTACGGATGTGAATCAGGGAACGGCCGGTTCTTTCATCATGAAGAGTGGATAGTCAGTGCCCCGGTCGAATTTTATCATTCTTCAGCCGAATGATGCTTCAGAATATATTATTATTTGTTTAATTTTGAGAAGATTTACTTTTATTTGGCTTAATTTATAATTTCATTTTTTTTTATATTTACATGTCTTACTTTTTTTATATGACTTATTGTGACAATTTAGGTTTTTTGTATCTCTGAGCAGAAAGCCTTAGGTCGATACCTCTCTGGTTGCATTGTAACTAATAAAGATTATTATTATTGTGAAATGTGGGAATTCATGGAAATATTTCAAATTTTCAAGTAAATATGAAAAAAAAGTAAATAAATTTAATTATAATTAGAAAAAACTGACAAACATTTAAAGTACAAAATATTTCGTATATAACACAACACTGAAAAGTTGATTATGTCTTTTATTAACAAGAAAATCTGATTTTTCCAAGAAAAATGGAAAGTTCATTTTTTTTCTGTTTCTTAATTAAATCGATTTGAAAATGTATTGAGTCATTACTCAAAGATTTAAATAGAAAACATTTAAAGTTATTCTAGTTAAAATGATTATATAAAATTAGGTTTGAAAGAAGGTAACTCGTTATTGAAAAATATATCATAATGTACATGTAACAACAATTACATTCTATAAATAAACTTGCAGTAGTTTGATTATTCGTTGACGTGAGAGTGTGTACAAAAATCGTTTCCGAGTGCAAAAAAAAATTGTGAAATTTCGCACGTAACAAATGATTGATCGACTTGTTTGCGAAACAATTTTTTTTCTGTGTGTGCACATTGGTATGCCTATTATACATTTCCATTTTGTTTGACGAAGAAAAAAAAACGATTGCCGTGGGTCTGTTTGGTTATTTTGCGGGCGATATCTGGATGGAACTAAACAAAGACCATTCGCCGGAAGATGTTTCAATACCACGCATGAAGACACACACAGACAGAGAATCAGAGACGAACGTCAAATATTTATCGGGGAATGAGAAAACGCGCATTGATTTCGCGCCAAACCGGAAACGAATCTGTACGGATTTAAATAAAATAAAAGAAGATAAACAAAAGAAGAAAATAACGTTGTTTTCTACGTCAATTCTCATCGTGTCGTTTCGTAATGCGAATATTTATTCACCTGCTGTCACGTAGCGTTTCCAACTTTGGAATGCACGAATTAATCATTCTGAAATTCACGTTACACCCTATTAAATTCCATTGTGAAACGATCGAAGACGCGTACGCAAATTGATGAAAATAATTCCATTGTCTTTTATATTTTGGAAGGACAGTACGTTGGAATTGTTTTTTTTTCTTTCTTTTTCGGTGAGCATTTGTGTAGATGTTGCGGCTTTTATCCTGGTTTCCATAGCCGTCAATTCCATTTGCGGTTTAACGAATCTGCAATTACGTAATTCGCAATATTCGAAACGATCCGTGTTCAACGCGAGTGCGGGCTTTGTTTACGTGCGAACAATGCTTCCTTGTTTCCTCTACAAAATCCGCTCCAATTTACGTAATTATTTGTAATTTATAATATACCAATCAATTATGATGCAATTACATTTCTAATACGTTTTTTATTATTATTATAAGTAGAATAGTTGAGTAGTTTTTTTCGTTATTTACTATCAATTTTTATATGCATTAAATCTTACAATTGTTTTGAAAAAATACTGTTTAAAGTCTCAATTAATATAATTACAATAATCTTAGAGGAAAAGTCGATTTAGCATAATCTATTGATTTTAACAATTTTTGCAAAATCTACGATTTTCTTTTTCATTTTCTTTTTAGATAAATATTTCAAAATTCTCAAAATTTTAATTAATAATTTGTTTGTGATTTCAATAATTCAAATATTGTGTATATTATTTAAGTAAATAACATTTTTTTTTGAAAAGTTTTGAACCAATTTTTAAACTTTTCCTGTACTCAACATATAATATAGATTTTTATGAATTTCAAGTAAAAATTTGTGTTTACTTTGGAAAATTTAATTATTTTATATAAATTGCTTCATCAATAACTTTTTATTAGAACAATTTCGTTTTTTTGCACAATGCAAAATTTTAATCCAATTTTTTTTTATGAATTTCATTAAAATTATAATTTCATGATGATTTCAAATAATTAAAATCTAATTTTTATATGTTTTGTTCTGAAAATAATGTAACAAAAAAAAATCATTGATTATTTATAAAATTCAGTTTAACATTTCGTTAAAGTTATCATTAATTATGTAACAAAAGGATTCGTTATTTAAGAAACAATGGCTTTTGATTAAGGAAATTTTACTCACTCGATTTATAAAACACAAATTTACTTTACAATATCATAGGTTTTGTTAAAATACAGAAGTTAATTAAAAGTTTTCAAATGAATATAAAACGAATATAAAATTTAAATAAAGTCTACATTTCAGTTAATAAAACCTGAATCATATAAAACGTTTTAATCAATTTAAAGAAGAATTTGCAGCTTATTTTTTGTAATTTTTATTATAGATTTTCTTATGGAAATTTCGAAATCACAAAATCACTTTTGACTTGAATCACTTTTAAGTCAACAAACAATAAACTTAATTAAAGTTGATAGAATGAAATTATAATTATATTAGTTTTTTTTTTGGAATCATAATATTTTTTTTGAGTTGAAAGCGAATATTGAGATTTCTAAATTTAATGAAAATGTCTCAAAAATAGAACTAAACTTTTGTTGCTTTATGTAAGAAATATTGAATTAAATAATCATTTTAATCATTGATAAATGTAAAGAAAGATATTTGAATCTTGCTAATTCGTATTTTCTTTTGCGCCACCTTGTATATTAGTTTTGGAGGGTTGAAAGTGATAATAATAAAGATTGATGAGTTTGGAAGAAACAGTTAATCACCTTCTCCTTAATATTGATTTGACATTAAGAGCTTTATTATTAGTCCAGTTTATCGCATTATTAATATATCATAAGTGAAATACTAATAAAAGTAAAAATATAGAAATTATTTCAGCGGAAATTCTTTGATTAATAGTAGAAATTAATGATTCTCTATTAAAACTGTTTGATGGTTATTGATTGTTGCTTTCAAGATGTCTTCACGATTATTGCCTATTAAAGTTAAAGCAACAAGTTGGGAATTAACTGGGATGTAAAAAGTCTCTGAGCAACAGAAAGTTCTCGAAAACTCGACGTAAGCTGCTTAAAACGCACACGTGCTTAGTGCTCTTCCTTTTTTTTCATCCCTCTTTCACCCTCAGCTTAGGTTTAAAGCTTTATTAAAAACGTTTTAGTTGAAACCCCCAAAAAAATGAAAAGCAAGTAGGAAAAAACGGAATCAATTTCAAAAGCAATTAATAATTACAGCAATCTGTAAAACCAGACTAATTGAGGATCTAAAACGGACAATAAGAGACTTGATTGTATGTAATAATTTAGTATACTAGAAAGTATTTATATTTTGTTCAATGGAAATTTAGTTTTTTTCTGACATTTCCAAACCTTGAATCCGCACTAATCGTATACGCAATGTTATGCTCAATTCCTAGACAAGAAAACATTATTCATCCACGGTTAGCTGAATGGAAAGAAAAGCGGATTTTCCTCCAATCTTTTCTCTTTTGATACCTCCCGATAACGCGGCCGCCTTTGTTGTTTGCTTATACACATTTGTATTTTTTTTGTTTGCGATTCTCGTTTGTTTTTCGCGCACAAAGGGCCGCTTTTATTAAAATTTATTCATGGAAATACCGCAGTAATTTCAGCATTTTTTCGCCGTTCTTTCAGTTCTAGCAAAAGGAAAAAAAAGTAAACTTCAACTACACCTAATTAACGAAGCGCTAGGGATCATCAACTTCTTCTCAATGGGAATTATTCGTACGATAAGTGTGAATAAACAAAAACCGAAATTTAAATGATTTTTTTTCAAACAAATTCGCATGTTTACTTTGTTTTTAGATCGAGTTTAATAATAAATGCGGATACGCAAATAGTGAAACAAGACACGTTATTGGATTTTGTATATTCATAACAAATTCCAATTAAAACAGGGAATTTTGGCATAGAAAAAATATGGATATTTTTAAAAAAAAAAACCAAATCAATGTTTTTTCTTGATGTAACTTTATATGTATTAGAAACTATTGATTATAACCAGTAACTTAATAATGTGGATATATTGATATATGAATTCATAGAAAATCCAATTAAAACAAGAAATTTTGTAAATTTTATTTTGTAAAAAAAAAATACTAAATTAATAATTTCTTTACTTGATATAAGTTTAGTATAGTATTTGGAAACTATTGTTTTTTATGAGTAATTTAGATTAATGTTTGTGCTATTTTGAGTGCAAATTCATAGAAAATTCAATTAAAACAGAAAAAATCGCATAGAAAAAAAAATATTTTTTTTTTTTTAAATAAATTAATAATTTTTCTACTTGACGTAACTTTATTAGCATTTGGAAATTATTGCTTATTATGAGTAACTTAGATGATTGTTTGTGGTATTTTGTGTGCAAATTCATAATACAATTAAAACAAGAAATTTTCGAATAGAAAAAATATTTAATTTTGTAATAAAAAAAATACTAAATTAATAATTACTCTACTTGACGTAACTTTAATAGTATTTGGAAACTATTGCTTATTATGAGTAACTTCGAGGAATGTTTGTGGTATTTTGTGTGCATATTCACAGAAAATTCAATTAATAGAAAGAAAAAATCGCATAAGATTTTTTTTTTTAATAAATTAATAATTTTTCTACTTGACGTAACATTAATAGTAATTGGAAACTTTTGCTGATTATGAGTAACTTAGATGATTGATTGTGGTATTTTGTGTGCAAATTCATAGAAAATCCAATTAAAACAAGAAATTTTCGCATTGAAAATTATTTATTTTTGTAAAAAGAAATTACTAAATTAATAATTTCTTTACTTGACGAATCCTTAGCATAATATTTGGAGACTATTGTTTATTGTGAGTAACTTAAATGAATGTTTGTGCTATTTGTGTGCAATTTCATAGAAAATCCAATTGAAATAAGAAATTGTCGCAAATACTTATTTTTGATTAAAAAATATATCAAATTTATAAATTTTCTTCTTGGCGCAACTTTATTAGTATTTAGAAACTATTGTTTGTTACGAGTAACTTTGATGAATGTTTGTGGTATGTTGTGTGCAAATTCACAGAAAATTAAATTAAAATTAATTAATTAAAACAAGATTTTTCTCTGCTTTATGTAACTTTATTATTATTTAGAAAACTATAGTAAATTAATAATGTAATGATTGATGAATATTGGTGGTGTTTTGTGTGTATATTCACAGAAAATCCAAGATTTTTTTTCTTCTTGATGTAACTTTATTTTTTATTTAGAAACTATTAATTATAACCATTAAGTTAATATAATATGATGATTGATGAATATTGGTGGTATTTTGATGAGACTTCTTACCTTGGGCAGAAGACCTTCGTAATGGTTTTCGGGTCGATTGGTTTGTGACTTGTTCGTTATAACGCCGTGGATCATCGCTGTGCTTCTCGTCGCTCCGGATCCAGCTGGAACATAATTATACCAATTAGTGAATCAATTCCTGAAACCATTCATTCGACTCAAATTAGGGGCCAATTCACCTAACGCACGTTTGCATCGACATCAAGCTGAGCGAAGCAATTATTTCCGGATTAAAACCATGGATATAATGAAGCAACTTATCAGATACTGTTGATCTTTTAACTTACGATTTTTCTCTAAATAGAAATGCGCGCACTTTGCATTCATTTAACTGTAAATTAATATATAAAATTCCAATTCAATATTAATTATAGTAATCAATTTATTTATAAAAATGTAATATTTGAATCAATTTTAATAATTCATTAAATTTAAATATGTTTCTAAATTTAATGAGTAATTAGTAAAAATAATACTATTGTATTATCTATTATAGTAATGTTTGAAAGTATGTATAATTATATAAGAATTTCTTTCATATTTTTTTTTGTAAAACCTAATAACAGAAGGCTGAAAGAGGCTAAAGCCCATAGCAGTCTACATTTAATATCACACCCTGTGTCATTGTAGTACAAATATGTAAATAAAAATTTTAAAATTGAAAATTGAAATCATATTACAGGTGAACTTTTTTGGAATTTGACAATATCTTCAAATTTGCACAATTACATAATACAAATATTATATAAAAACTAAATTTAAATAACATTACTTGAATCGTTTTAAAATATGTACAATTATATAACAAAAAAGACATAGAAACACAAAATTTCCATGTAAATTTATTAAAAATGTAATTCAGATGAAAGAGTTCGATCAATGAAAACCGACGATATTTCAAGAAACAACTATAATTATTTTTTTTTAATTTCTCTCATATTTCAGGTGGAAAAGCTTGTTAAATAAAATTACTTGAATCTTTTTAAAATATGTACAATTATATAACAAAAAAGATATAGAAACACAAAATTTCCATGTAAATTTATTAAAAATTTAATTCAAGAAAAAGTTAGATCAATGAAAACCGACGATATTTCAAGAAACAACTATATTTTTTTTTTTAATTTCTCTCATATTTCAGGTGAGAAAACATGATAAATGAAATTACTTGAATCTTTTAAAATATGTACAATTGTATAACAAAAAAGACATAAAAAGACAACATTTTCATGTAAATTTATTAAAAATTTAATTCAGATTAAAAATTTCGATCAATGAAAACCGACGATATTTCAAGAAACAACAATAATTATTTTTTTTAATTTCTCTCATATTTCAGGTGGAAAAGCTTGATAAATGAAATTACTTGAATCTTTTAAAATATGTACAATTATATAACAAAAAAAGAATATAAAAACACAAAATTTCCATGTAAATTTATTAAAAATTTAATTCAGATGAAAAAGTTCGATCAATAAAAACCGACGATATTTTAAGAAACAACTATAATTATTTTTTTTAATATCTCTTATATTTCAGGTGGAAAAACTTGTTAAATAAAATTACTTGAATCTTTTAAAATATGTACAATTATATAACAAAAAAGGATATAAATAACACAAAATTTCCATGTAAATTTATTAAAAATGTAATTCAGATGAAAAAGTTTGATCAATAAAAACCGACGATATTTCAAGAAACAAATTATTTTTTATAATTTATATTTACATTTACATCTTACAGCAATTTCTATGGTTGTCCTTTGGGTGTTGCAATTGATGAAGTCAGGTTTTCTATTTAAAATAAATTGCAATATTTCTTCACGTACTCAAGTCTTTACTTTTGTACATTTTCTTATATATTTTACTAATTAATCAAAAATTTAAATAATTTTCATTTAATTCACTCAAATCGTCGTACTTGTAATATAATAATGAATTTAAGACTTTGTAACGTGGTAAAGTAGACAACTATGCTTCTAAAAGTTCGGGGAGACCGGATCGAACCGCGAAGAGAGACGGTGGAGGTCTGCAATGGAGAAGATTTTTGATATATATTTGTGTGCTCAAAAGGATTGTTTTTGGTGCTCTCGAGGAGCCAAGGCCCATCGTCGGAGAAGAAGCTTGCTGATCATAAGAAAGCAGTTATTAGAGTTCTTCTTATCAATAAAAGGAAGTAGCTCCCTGAATATGTCCCAATGATTTGTAATGTATACGAAAGAAATAACTTAGAATTTTATTTATACAGAGAGAAAAATGCTATTCTTGATCAATATTTGCATTGCGAATTTCCATCGACAGACGTCTTTGCAATAGGAAAACTCGAGAAAAGTGTATTTCCGGAACGTCAAAGATGAGATGACTTTGATCTAGATATTTGAAATGAGGTCATATTTTTTTAATATAAAACGTATGCAGGAAATTGGATTTAAGGTAATTTTATCTAAACATAATTGGTACACATTCATATAATTAGTACTAATAAAATACAAATTATTTTCAGGTTTAAATTAAATAAAAAAAATAATCCATTTTTCTTTACAAAGAATATTTCACTTAGTCAAATGATTAATCATCATTTTTATACAATATATTTTTTGTTGTTTTTTTTTTAAATCCAGAAATATGATTTGTTTCTGTACGTTTTATGAGCATTTCTTAGGATTTGTATTATTATTTATGTACATTATTTTTAAATTGTCAGATTTAAAAATTTCTTTATGATGAATTATGTGAAAACATTTATCTACGTCGAGTGCAATAAATTGTATGATTTGTCAAATTTCCTTTCATTTACCTGAAATCCAGAAAAAGCTGTCTTTTGTTTGATCGATGAATTTTTCTGAAATTTTGAAAAGGAAATAAATCGAAAAAAAAAAACTAATATATTTAGTTTGAAAGTAGAAATATTTTAGTTGTTTTAAATTTGTTAGTTATTGATTATTATTAATAATTATTATTATAAAAGTAATATAATAGAACAAAAACATTATAAATATATTGATTTGTTTATTTTTTACAATATATAATAATCATTGCTTGGTAATATTTGTTAAATTAATTGTGACAAATTTTGTTTGAAAATTTTGTTTTAAATTACATTCAACTTTCTTCAAGAAAAGCAATAAATTCATCTTTTTTACTGTACACAAACGCTTTTCTCATATATAAACGAAAAGTGCGTGATATTTGAGGTTTTATACACCTGGCGCATCCGCCTGATTTCCCTCGACTACAGTGCGGTTTTCCTCATAAATTTTGCACAAGAGTGGCTACGATATTTTACAATTCAACGCATACAATTAATGCCAAGTGCCAGAGGCTCGAAGAAAACAAGGATAGGTATCCCCCGACTTACGAACTCCCGGACTTACGAACAAAATTCTAGAAGCTCTAACTTGTTACAAAGAGATATATAGTGATAAAAGAATAACTGTCCAAACTAAAATTGATAATTTCTTTAATAAAATATAATATTTTTGAAAGATGTACTATCTATTTTGTTGCATTTATTTCTTTTGTTGTTTTTTTATTAAATAATTGTGATGTCTGTAAGTATTTCGTTTATTTTAATCTATTTTTTTCAAATTTATGCAGTCAGTAATTCGAAATTTAACATATATAAAAGTAAAAACCATGAGAAAGTGCAACCCTTAAGAACAACCCTTTGGAACGAAACTAGTTCGAAAGTCGGGGGGATACCTGCATTTAATGTGTATTTCGAGCGGTAGAAACGAGAAGTTGGAATATTTAGCAAATTATAGCTTCCTGAATTATAAATGGGCGAAGAGCGGTCAATCAATACCTTGACCAATGATTCACAGTAGGAATATGAAATTACCCAAACGATTTCATTACGAAATCCCATTGCATAAATTGTTGCATTTTCTGTGCAAATTACAGCTGAAAATATTGAATTACAGTTGAAAACCATATTTGATTTCAAACATATATTTTTTTATTATAATAAATGTAACAATATAAATTTATTATTGAATTTTAATGGTTTTGTAATTTATATATTTGATCACTGATTGGATGATTTCATTAAATTCGCTTGGATTAATCTTATATCTATAAACATTGATTTATTTGAAAATTACTGCTTTGCCACAGAATACATACAAATTCCATATTATAAATATATAAAAGTGGACAATTTTATAAAAAAAACTATACAAATAAAATGTAGTCACTGTAAATAATTTTCATTGATTGCAACATTTTACGTTTACAATTACTTGTTTTGTGTACTATTGTTTGTATTGCGAGCAAATATTTTAGGAATAGAAAAAAAAAAATAACTTTTTGTGTTCATAAAATAATAATTGTGTTCATTTTCAATAATGATATGAATTTCATTTATTTTTTTGACTACGTTTAGTTTCATTTTTATTTATGTAATTAATTTACAACATTTATAAATTATTTACATTTAAGAAAGTTTACTTATACATAAACTCTTAAAGATTTGTTAATTTTCTTATAGTGATCCTATTAATTTAATATAAGTGATTTCTTTATTAGTTCTTTTAGTTATTGTTAGTTTCTTTTTTTATAGAAAAATCATGTTTATTTACATTGAAAAGGGCAGTGTTAAATCAGTAAACTGCAAGAGAATTAGAGTGATTTGAGTACATATAAAATATTTGTGACGCTACTTTTGTAGGGTTTTGCAAGGGAGGAGAAGGAAAATACTTTATTCTTCAACATATTTTCAATTTCATGATTTAAACTATTAAAATTTTACATGATTTTTTTTTGATTTAGATAAGTACGTAATTCTATGTGTTATGTTGTGATCTTAATTACTAATTAATTGAATGTGACAACTTGTACCAGTATGAAAAGTGTATGTATTTGTCAACAACAAAAAAAAACAACTTGTAAACTTAATTTACTGATTTATTATTTGCTTTTGACAACTTGTACAAGTATGAAAAGTGTAAGTATTTGTCAACAACAAAAAATCATCTTACGAACTTAATTACTTATTAATTATTTGCTGTTGACAACTTGTACAAGTACAAAAATGTAAGTATTTGTCAACAAAAAAACAACAACTTGTGAACTTAATTGCTGATTTATTATTTACTTTTGACAACTTGTACAAGTATGAAAAGTGTAAGTATTTGTCAACAACAAAAAATCATCTTGTGAACTTAATTACTCATTAATTATTTGCTTTTGACAACTGGTACAAGTACAAAAAGTGTAAGTATTTGTCAACAATAAAAAAATCAACTTGTAAACTTAGTTAATTATTTGCTTTTGACAACTTTTACAAGTAATGTCATTATTTTTCAATAAAAAAAAAACAACTTGTGAACTTAATTTACTAATTATTTGTTTTTGACAACTTGTACAAGCATAAAAAGTGTAAGTATTTGTTAACAACAAAAAATCAACTTGTCAAAACAGTTAACTCACTGATTTGTTACTTGGAAAGTATTGTGTAGAAATCTCTTATATAAAATTAATTAAACTACACATACAATAAATAATCGTAGTGATGTCAAATGTATATAAAATTTAATTAAAATGCGATTTTTTTTATTATTTTTTTTGTAGTAATTACAGCGAAAATAATGAATTCAAATTAAATATTCTTTAATTAAAAACTGCGAAATGCTGGAAAACAATTACTTATTAAAAGAAAGTCTACGTAATGATGTTATTCGCAGGTGACTTGCATTTTGAATAAATCGTGTTGTGGCAAAAACAAACAAAACACCACCCATCTTACGTCTTCTAGAATATCGCTGGATTTTGTGAGATGAGCAAATCGCATGAGATAACGAAATACAGGAGAAGAAAAACTGGATAAAGCGTAGGAGAAATGAACGAAGTATAAAAATTCCCTCGACTGGTATTACTTTGGATCAAGCCAGGAAATGGAGTTTTCAGCAGGCCGTGGGAGCGCATAAAGGAACAGATGAAACTGTATTATTAATTTAGCCCTGCTAAACATGACTATTTTAGTAAACATTTTGTGGTATTAATTTCATCAAACAATACTGAATTGTTAATTTCGTGATGCAAATATGTCGATTCAGCGAAAATATCGGTTTTAATTGCAATTGGATTTTGACCTTTATTAGAATTGAATATGCTTTGTGTTTGCTACTAGTTACAATTAATACTTATTATAATTTGGTTATAGTTTCATTAGTTTAGCACAATTCATCATATATAATAAATGTTTCAATTCATAATAAATGTTATTTAATAAAAAAACTATGATTATTACTAGAACAATTTGTTTCATTGTTAAAACGTATAGTTTTACAGACGTTTTGCGTTGACGTTATGCATTTAATGATAGTTGCTAAGGTCGCCGCATAGGTTGCTAAGGACAATAAGTTGTTATCAAGAATAACTTACAGTTGTAATTGTTGTTATATTATAATGGATGCAATAATAAAAAAAACATACACATCGTAAAAATCCCCGCTATGGCTTATTTTACCATATATATTATATAGAAAGGAGAGTTTTATTAGATAATATCATAAAAGGTACAGTTCGAGTATAATTTATTAATTCCTAAAAATTTTGTTCACGTTTTAATGAATAAGGTTAGACTGAAATTTGAAAAAGCATTAGAATCGAGTTGTTTAATCTAATTAAATGAGACAAAAAGGTATGTTTTGTAACGTAATTATAAATTGAATCGAGTCCTTTTATACAAGGCTCTAATTGGATGAACTTTTGTCTTTAATATTACAGAAGTAAAAAAAAATAGAATTTCATATTAAAATTTCAATTGTGATTATATAATTTATTAAGACTTTTCTCATTATAATCATTTCATGAAAAAAAAAATGTGATTTTTACTGTGATTTAAATATGAAAAATCATGAATTTTATCTTGTGAAAAAAATGAATGTATTGTAGTAATTATATATAAAATAGCTATAATTCTTGTACTTTAAGGGTAAGATCTTTAAGTTATAAAGTTGAGAGTTTTATAAGATATGGATGCAAATGCCTTTTTGGTGTGTTTAATTGCGCTGAAGAGAGGAAACAATGTCCGGGCTGAGATACGCGATTAGCATTAAACCAAGAGTTTAACGTGGGGGTGAAAGTTCAGATTCATAAATATGTACATCATATCTGTCCTGACAAGTTAATGCAGTGCAGGAGGCATGACTATTTTAGTAAACATTTTCTGGTATTAATTTCACCACATGTATTGTTAATTTCGTGATGCAAATATGTCGATTCAGCGTAAATATCGGTTTTAATTGTAATTGGACTTTGACCTTTATTACAATTGAATATGCTTTGTCTTTGTTACTAGTTACAATTAATACTTATTACAATTTTATTAGTTATAGCACACTAAATTCATAATAGATGTTATTTAATAAATAACTATAATTATTACTAGAACAATTTGTTTCATTGAATAGTTTTATGAACGTTTTGCGTTTACGTTATGCATTTAATGATAGTTGCTAAGGACGCCGCTTCGGTAGCTAAGGACGTCGAATCGGTTACTAAGGACGCCACATTGGTTGCTAGAGACGCCGCGTCGGTTGCTAAGAACGACAAGTAGTTACCATAAACTTACAGTTGTAATTGTTGTTATCTTAATGATATAATTGAATTGTGATTATTTCATTTATTAAGTCTTTCCTTATTATAATAATTTCTTGAAAAGTAAATGTGATTTTACTGTGATTTAAATATGAAAAATCATGAATTTTATCTTGTGAAAGAAATGGATTTATTATAGTAATTATATACAAAATAGCTGTAATTCTTGTACTTTAAGGGTAAAATCTTTAGGTTATAAAGTTGAGAGTTTTATAAGATACGGATGCTAATGCCTTTTTGGGTGTGTTTAATTGCGCTGAAAAGAGGAAACAATGTCCGGGTTGAGAGACGCGATTAGCATAAAACCAAGAGTTTAACGTAGGGATGAAAGTTCAGATTCATAAATATGTACATCATATCTGTCCTGACAAGTTGATGCAGTGCAGGAGGCATTTCGCGCGCGCACACAGTTTTGCATTATTAAAGAAACTTTACATTTCGCCCTTTGGGCCACTACCAAAACGGCCTTCATTTGCACGATGCAAACGCAAAGAGATAATGAGAAAATTGGAGAGAAGAGAAGTTTTTGGAAAGTTGGTATTCTTTTCACAGAATATTAATATATAACACGTTCTGCCAAGAAACGTTTTTATTAAAAAATAAATAACCGTGCGTTTGTGTTTAATGAAAATTCGTGTATTTTTTTATGTAAAAGAAGCGCATCCGGAAATACACGAAATTCCTCGTTAAAAATAAATGGACATTTACGTGAATAATCGCTAGAGGATGGACGTGGAACGACGGAGAAAGTTTATGAACTCAATTACATTTTTCTTCCTCTATATTTTCTCTCTCTCTCTCTCTATGTTATTCTGTTGGGAGGGTTGGAAAATTTCGGGTGAAGAAATTCAATTTGTCTTACCTGCTGCTTGTAGGGCGCGACCGCATTTTAAGAGTTTCTTGGGCAGCCTTACACCTTGCCCTGCTGTAATTCTTTGTCCCTCTGAAATACACCAATTTGGGATTTAGACTCGCGAACCATGGCAAAAGAGAAATGAAATAAGGAAAAGAAGTGGTGGAAGAACGAAGTGGAAGTTGTAGAAAATCGAGACAAATGAAATAGAGAGAATAGAACAATACAAAAAAAAGTAATGATTTTTTTTGTTTTTCTTTGTATAAATCTTGGGAATGTAATAGACAATTGCATAACAGCGGGGCAAGTTGCAATCGGCTCACTTTTTTAATTAATTGGTTTATGAAATATAAAAGTAATTTTGGATTATAACTTAGATTGTGAAAAAGTTTAATTATTTAAGCGTGATTATGGACAATTTCTGAAAGCAATGCAAAACTAAAAACGTTTCTGTAATATAATAATAGTTAATTGAAATAATTCGTTACAAATTTGGTATATTTTTTGTAAAATTTCATAAAATTACATGTCGATAGTGAAATTATTTGTTGATATCAACTTTCATTTATAAGAAGTTTATAATATATTGTATTTTGACACAATTAATTGAATTTGGATATAAAACCGTTAAACTTATTGATTTTCACTTTTTTTGTTAATTGAAATTTGTTAAATTTCAGTTTTATAAAACTTTCAACAATTTGTCAAATACACAAATTTCAGATTTTTTTTAATTGGAGATTTTTTGTAAATTTTACTAACTTTTAGTTTAAATTTGCACAAAATACACAAATTTAAGTTTTTTCGCAATTCATCAATCAAGTATTTACGGTTTCTTTTGAAATTTTGAATCTACTGCTACAAATTTGATAATTAAAGCTAATTTACTTTTTCAAATTTGGATAAAATGTACAAATTTCAGAATTTAAAAGAAAAATGAATATTTTTTTGTAAATAAATAAATATATAAAAAGTATATTATTTGCAAGATGTGTTTTTGTTTTCACAATTTAAATTTATTGCTATTTATTTATTACTTTTAGTTTAAATTTTCACAAAATACACAAATTTAAGTTTTTTCAAAATTCATCAATCTAGTATTTCTGGATTTCTTTTGAAATATTCAATTTACTGCTATAAATTTTGCTAATTACAGGTAATTTATTTATTAAAATTTGTACAAAATACACAAATTTCAGGGTTTTTTTCAAATTGGATATTTTTTTTGTAAATAAATGCAAGATGTGTTTTTTTCAAAATTTTCTGTTTATTCCTGTAAATTTTACTAACTCTTAGTTTAAATTTGTACAAAATACACAAATTTAAGATTTTTCACAATTCATCAATCAAGTATTTACGGTTTATTTTGAAATTTGGAATATACTGCTATAAATTTTGGTAATTACAGGTAATTTACTTATTCAAATTTAGACAAAATACACAAATTTCAGTTTTTTTTTTGTAAATACACAAATTAAATATGAAAAGTACATTATTTAATGGTTAAATTTATTGCTGTAATTTTTATTATCTTTTAGTTTAAATTTGCACAAAATACACAAATTTAAATTTTTTGAAAATTCATCAATTAAGTAATTATAGTATCTCTTGAATCTATTGCTAATTACAGGTAAATTAGTTATTCAAATTTAGACAAATTACACAAATTTCAGACTGGTTAAAAAAGCACATCAATAGCATTAATATCGTGCAAATGATGAGAGCTTTGTAGATGGTAAACATGGAGATGATATGTAGATGTGTAATAACGGATGTGGATCGAACGCGGCGGAAATCCAGATGTAGATGTAGTACAGTGTATGTAATTGCCGAGTGGAATTAGAGAAACACACATAGACAACAGTATATAAATAATCCTTGTTTGCTTTGGAGCTATTCGTGGTTACGTACATATCTAAACTGGAAGGATAATGAATTGTTGATTCGAAAACGTTGTCTGACGTGGACATGCATACGAGAATTTTAATAAGAATCACAGGAATCCGTCCAAAAAAAAAAAGAAGCAGAATCAAATAAAAGAAGAAAAAAAGCAAACAGAAAAGGATAAAAAAAAGGAAACAGGATGCGTCCCAATTTAGAATATTGCGAACGGAGGAATTTAATTAATCCTATGTAAAGCACTCGACGACGTACACGAATTGCATGTAACCCAACTAAATATTATAAAATGACAAGAAAATATGATTTTTTTTTAATCTATCTCATATTAAACGACTGCCTTTTACTTTAAATCTTTTGTGTAATGTACATTTCAATGTTTGCGTTTACATTCCAAGTTTACTGAAAGAATTAATAAAGAAATAAATATTTTTGTACAGGGTCGACCAATTGAACTGCAAGTTTTCAGAACGCTTTTTTCTTTTATTTGGAATTGGATTTTATTGAACCAAAAGCAAAAAAATTGTTGGAAAACAATTAAATTTTTTGAATTCATTTCAAATTTTCCATACTTGAGCGAATGTGAACCTGTGGAATCTTCCTGCTCACATTGGCCTGTAAAATGCCCTATACTGAGAAGTCGAGCGGATTTGTATCTGGTCACAGTGAAGGCTACTGTTCGGTCGAAATGAAGAATGCAACGTTGTCTCTCAGCAATTGTTGGTTTTCGTGTGCTTTGTGTGTGATGCTGAAAAATATTCTTGAAACGTCTACTGTTTCTGACTGAAACGTTTAGTTGTCCACGGCTTCAGAGCATCTTCCAAAACTTTTTCGTAGTAGACATTCGCATTAACATTGACACCACGGTCCAAAAACTTCAACGGAGAGCGACTATCGACCGTCACAGCCTCCCAAAACGGTAATACTTGACTGCTTATGGCCATTGGAATGTCTAAGATTTCGTTTGATCTCTCTTCTAAGTAAATTTGATCATTTTGTTTGTTTACGAATTTCTCAAATGGGAAATTTTTCTCATCAGACAAGACGATATTTGACAATATTTAACATCGGTGAGATCTTGTAAAGCTTTACTTTTAGTTCGTTTTTGAGTATTCGTTGTATGATATGTTCAGCTACTAATTTCTTTCAATTCAAGCCTTAAAAATACACAAATTAAATATGAAAATTTTAATATTCGCAAGATGTCTTTTTTCTTCAAAATTTTCAATATATTCCTGTAATTTTCACTAACTTTTAGTTTATAATAATAATAATAATTTATTGGCCAAACATTAATACATAAGAAGAAGAAAAAAAAAAGTACAATTTGTATATAGATAAATTTTAACATATAATAAAAATATATATCAATAGGCTGGCCAAAGGGCTTTTAGTTTATATTTGCACAAAATACACAAATTTAAGATTTTTCAGAATTTCATCAATCATAGTATCTTTTGAAATTTTGAAATTACTGCTTTAAATTTTGCTAATTACAGGTAATTTACTTATTCAAATTTGTACAAAATACAAAAAAATTAGATTTTTTAAAAAAATTGGATTTTTTTTTGTAAATATACAAATTAAATATGAAAAGTTCATTATTTGCAAGATGTGTTTATTTTTCAAACTTTAAATTTATTGCGTATTCGTAATAAACATTCGCATTAACATTGACGCCACGGTCCAAAAACATCAACGGAGAGCGACTATCTACCGTCACAGCCTCCCAAACTACCACAAACGTTAATACTTGACTTCTTATGGCCATTGGAATATCTAAGATTTCGTTTGATCTCTCTTCTAAGTAAATTAGATCATTTTGTTTGTTTACGAATTTCTCAAATGAGAAATTTTTCTCATCAGACAAGACGATATTTGACAATATTTAACATAGGTGAGATCTTGTAAAGCTTTACTTTTAGTTCGTTTTTGAGTATTCCTTGTATGGTTATTTTCGATATGTTCAGATACTAATATCATTTAATTTAAGCCATAAGATTCTGAACCACTTCTACCACACCGAAATAGCATTTTGTAACACTACTAGCTTCGTTATAACGTGTTATGGTTCGAGACACGAAAGATTTATTCACATTAAGGTGTTCGAAGGCTCTAACTATTACGTTTGAATTCCATTACAGATAACTTTTTTTTTCCAAAAAACTGAGATTCAAATGCTTCCGCTTCCGCTGAAATTATATCAAACATGAAGCAACATCATTTTTCCAAAACCTGAAGGGGGAAAGTTTTCAATTAATTTTTGTTTGTTCCAATTTAAGAATTTTATTTCGTTTGTCTATTACATACTTACTATTTTCATGTAACTTTATTTTATAAATATGTAAATGTAAATTAATTCAATAAATAATGTTTATTTAAAATTTACATTGATTGTTGATTGATAAAAAGTATAAATGTCAAATTCGGATAAAATCCATAAATTTTAGATCAAATTGGAATAATTTTCCTTAAAAACCTTTTTTACATTTCAAAAAGGAAAGAAAAAAATCATTTATCAATTAGCTAATAATGAGGATTAATTCATTATCATCCCCTATACATATTTGCATCGTTAATATATTAATATGTTGTGTAATCCTATTATAATATGGACGATGTTATTTCCAGTCAATCAACGCAAATTGCACACGGTTGATTTGCATAATCCTGCCTGGTCAAGGATTGTTTTTTATTTGCATCAAAAACACCGCAAATTCATTAGTGAGCCGAGGACACGACAGTAAACAGGGTCTGGCGGATCCGAGCTTTCCTCCGGATTGAAACCGAAACTCTTGTACATAAAATCAGAAGCATTTGCGAAACAATGAAAGTTTAATTTGCAAAACAAATTGGAGATTTTTTTTCCAAATTTGTTGAATGAAACTTTTATTATTTGATTAATGAGTTTGGTATTGAGTAGGTTTTAGTTATTTTATATTAAAGGTAAATTTTCTTCAGATTTAACAAGAATTTAAGAGAAATATTTCTTATTGAAAATATTGGGTGAAGTAAATAGTTTTGAGCGTTTTTCGTTAGATGGCTTTAGTGAGCCATATCTCACGTTGTATACGTTGCATTTTGTCATTCTATACTGCGACTTAAAGGCGACATAACGCTTTAAAAAAAGTTCTGAACAGTTTTGTGTTAAGTGAATCCAGTTGTGTGTTAAAGCGTTCCGAAATGGAGGTAAAAAAGAGAAAATTCGATACATTCTTCTGTGCCACTACGACCAAGGTGAAAAGCGGAGTAGGCGGCTAACAAATGAGTGTTGTTTATGGACCAACAACAGTATCGAATACAACAGCAAAGCTTCAAACGCTTTCATTCTGGTAATAAGGCCGAAAATGTTGATAAAATCATGGAAATCGTCGAGTCGGACGAGCACTTATTGCATTGCCCATGAACTGAAGATTAACCTGAAAACCGGTTAGAAACATTTACATAAGGCTGGTCTCACGAAGAAGCTCGATGTATAGGACAAAACGCTCAGAATTTTTTATTTCAGTAATTTTTCATGAGATTTAACAAGAACTGTAAAGAAACGTTTCTTATTTTTGTCAAATATTGAATTCTCTTCAAGAACAATAAGAAACAATAGATAAAACTATAATAACATAAAGGTATGAAACGACGAAATCCTTAAGATCAAGGATATTGTTTATAGTAATAGAATCGATAAGCTTGTGAAAGGTTACAAGACAGAGCAATAAAATGTAAACCTTATTTCTAGTATTTATTTAACGACAAATAAATTCCACGACAAATAAAATTCATATTGTATTTCAATAAGTAATAAATTATGTAATTATTAATATAATTATTTCATTTGATAAATTCAATCGGACTGAAATAATACCTTTCATAATAAATGAAATTAATTATTGCATTTCAATCGTTAATTAATGGAATTAATATAAATATTAATTGGATAGTTTTCATGATGAAATAATTTAATTGGATATTTACATATGCATTTCATTAATTAATTATGGAATTAATATTAATATCCATGTTAATTGGATAGACGAAATTATTAATTTGCTAATTCAAAATTTGATTATGATTGTATCTTTTTTTATTTCAATTAAATTAAATTGATTATAGGACTCCCTTGTATTACATAAACATACTGTTATATAGTAGTGAATTAGCATAGTGGGAGTACAATATTTGGTAAGGGAAGATAGTACCTAACTTTACCTAATAATTAAGTGATTAGGCAGATGTACATATTAGTGGTCATTCTTGATTGAATCTTCGAGTTTGTGCACAAAATGTTGATTAACAATAGTCGTTACACAATGATTATTTATGTGATCTTCCTAAGTGGTATTTGATCTAAGTCTTAATGACTTACATACATAAACATGTATAAAATAATAAGGGCTAACATTATATAAACAATAACGGTTATACATAACAGTACAAACAAGTATATATTAACTCGTTTCGGAATGTGACACGAGTTTAAATCAACTTTTGAAACTTGTCACGCGTCTTTTCCTGTTCCCGGATTTATGTTTCCTCGGTCCAACAAAGTTCAATTGCTACAAGGGTTTACGTTCTTTGCAAAACACAATCGAATTATAAATAAACTTTTCGTTTTCTTTGATAATTTTATAATTTGTAAGAAAAATGTAAAAGGAATTGTTAATTTTCTATTATACAAGCGTTGATTGTTATATTTTAGCAATTTTTAAGAGATGATGTAAAAAAATATATTTAACAAGAAAAATTTGTCAATTAATGTATCTTTTTTTACTGATTAGTAAATTTGAAACAAAACGCACTCATTAATGTAGACATTTATGAATTTGCGACGCAGACGAGTTGTGAATTAATTTGACAAAAAAAAAACTATATTTTGCGAGCGTAAAGGAATGCAGCAAAAAAAATGTTCTGCATTTCTCGGAAATACGCACTATCAATGAATGAACTTGAATGAAAGGTAGTAAAAAGAGGTGTGTAGAAAATTCCGATCTCAAGTCTAGACGATAATAAAAAAAACACTCGAAAACGCTGTGTATTTACATTTTAGTGATTTTTTTTTCAGAAACTATAAGAGATTGAATGGATTCAAAAGATGCACATGAAAACTGGATGTATGGGGAATGTAGAAAGTATACACAGCAATGTGTAATTAAAGTTGAAAAAATAAAAATTAACACGTATTCACATTTTAGTGATTTCTTTGAAAACTGTAATAGATTCAAGTGATGGAATGGATCATAAATGGATGTGGAAGCTGGATATTTGGGGAATGTAGAGAGTATTCATACATTGCTGTAGTTTTATCCATTTGGCCGTAATTCGAGTTCAAAGTTGAAAAACATCTCAGAAATTATAACAGATTGAATAGATTCAAAAGATGCACATGAAAGCTGGATGTATGGAGACTGTAGAAAGTATACACCAGCAATGTGTAATTTGAGTGGAAAGTTGAAAAAATAAAAATTAATACTCGAAAAAGTAGTGTATTCACATTTTAGTGATTTCCTTGAAAACTATAATAGATTCCAGTGATTAATAAATTTATATGACAGCTGGATATTCGAGGAATGTAGGGAGTATTCATACATTGCTGTAGTATTATCCATTTGGCCGTAATTCGAGTTCAAAATTGAAAAAAAATCCCAGAAACTATAACAGATTAAATAGATTCAAAAGATGAACATGAAAGCTGGATGTATGGGGATTGTAGAAAATATACACAGCAATGTATAATTCGAGTTGAAAATTGATAAAATAAAAATTAGCACTCAAAAAAGTAGTGTATTCACATTATAGTGATTTTCTCAGAAGTTATAAGAGATTGGATATAAATAAACTTTTCGTTTTCTTTGATAATTTTATAATTTGTAAGAAAAATGTATAAGGAATTGTAATGCTACGGTTAATTTTCTATTATACAAGCGTTGATTGTTATATTTTAGCAATTTTTAAAAGATGATGTAAAAAATATGTTTTAACAAGAAAAATTTGATAATTAATGTATCTTTTTTTCTTTACTGATTAGTAAATTTGAAACAAAACGCACTCATTTGTGAATTTGCTTAACGATTCGCAGGTGCAGATGATTCATAATTACGCAGGTGTGGCGCGTTTTCACAACCATATAAGGATTTGTTTATCACTCGCAGCTGCAACTGCGATTTCGTAACGATTCACGAGTATATTCGAAGTTTAAACGTTTCAGTACCGCTGTGATTCATCGCGACGCAGACGATTTGTGAATCAATTTGACAAAAAAATACTATATTTTACGAGCGTAAAGGAATGCAGCAAAAAAATCGCACTGCATCGCACTATCAATGAATGAACTTGAATGAAACGTAGTAAAAAAAGGTGTGTAGAAAATTCCGATCTCGAGTCTAGACGATAATAAAAAAAACACTTGAAAACGCTGTGTATTCACATTTCAGTGATTTTTTCAGAAAGTATAAGAGATTGAATGGATTCAAAAGATGCACATGAAAGGTGGATGTATGGGGACTGTAGAAAGTATACACAGCAATGTGTAATTCGAGTGGAAAGTTGAAAAAATAAAAATTAACACTCGAAAAAGTAGTGTATTCGCATTTTAGTGATTTTCTTGAAAAGTACAATAGATTCAAGTGATTCATAAATGGATATGAAAGCTGGATATTTGAGGAATGTAGAGAGTATTGATACATTGCTGTAGTTTTCTCCATTTGGCCGTAATTCGAGTTCAAAGTTGAAAAAAATCTCATAAACTATAAGAGATTGAATAGATTCAAAAGATGCACATGAAAACTGGATGTATGGGGACTGTAGAAAGTATACACAGCAATGTGTAACTCGAGTGGAAAGTTGAAAAAATAAAAATTAACACTCGAAAAAGTAGTGTATTCGCATTTTAGTGATTTTCTTGAAAAGTACAATAGATTCAAGTGATTCATAAATGGATATGGAAGCTGAATATTTGGGGAATGTAGAGAGTATTCATACATTGCTGTAGTTTTCTCCATTTGGCTGTAATTCGAGTTCAAAATTGAAAAAAATCTCAGAAACTATAACAAATTGAATAGATTCAAAAGATGCACATGAAAGCTGTATGTATGGGGACTGTAGAAAGTATACACAGCAATGTGTAATTCGAGTGGAAAGTTGAAAAAATAAAAATTAACACTCGAAAAAGTAGTGTATTCGCATTTTAGTGATTTTCTTGAAAAGTACAATAGATTCAAGTGATTCATAAATGGATATGAAAGCTGGATATTTGATGAATGTAGAAAGTATTGATACATTGCTGTAGTTTTCTCCATTTGGCCGTAATTCGAGTTCAAAGATGAAAAAAATCTCAGAAACTATAACAGATTGAATAGATTCAAAAAATGCACATGAAAACTGGATGTATGGGGACTGTAGAAAGTATACACAGCAATGTGTAATTTGAGTGAAAAGTTGAAAAAAAAATAACACTCGAAAAAGTAGTGTATTCGCATTTTAGTGATTTTCTTGAAAAGTACAATAGATTCAAGTGATTCATAAATGGATATGGAAGCTGGATATTTGGGGAATGTAGAGAGTATTCATACATTGCTGTAGTTTTCTCCATTCGGCTGTAATTCGAGTTCAAAGTTGAAAAAAATCTCAGAAATTATAACAGATTGAATAGATTCAAAAAATGCACATGAAAACTGGATGTATGGAGACTGTAGAAAGTATACACCAGCAATGTGTAATTTGAGTGAAAAGTTGAAAAAATAAAAATTAACACTCGAAAAAGTAGTGTATTCGCATTTTAGTGATTTTCTTGAAAAGTACAATAGATTCAAGCGATTCATAAATGGATATGAAAGTTGAATATTTGGGGAATGTAGAGAGTATTCATACAATGCTGTAGTTTTATCCATTTGGTCGTAATTCGAGTTCAAAGATGAAAAAAATCCCAGAAACTATAACAGATTGAATAGATTCAAAAGATGCACATTAAAATTTGGATGTAAGGGGACTGTAGAAAGTATACTCAGCAATGTGTAATTAAAGTTGAAAGTTGAAAAAATAAAAATTAACGAAAAAGTAGTGTATTCGCATTTTAGTAATTTTCTTGAAAAGTAAAATAGATTCAAGTGATTCATAAATGGATATGAAAGCTGGATATTTGGGGAATGTAGAGAGTATTCATACAATGCTATAGTTTTATCCATTTGGCCGTAATTCGAGTTCAAAGTTGAAAAAAAATCTCAGGAACTATAACAGATTGAATAGATTAAAAAGATGCACATTAAAATTTGGATGTAAGGGAACTGTAGAAAGTATACACAGCAATGTGTAATTCGAGTGGAAACTTGAAAAATTAACACTCGAAAAAGTAGTGTATTCGCATTTTAGTGATTCTCTTGAAAAGTACAATAGATTCAAGTGATTCATAAATGGATATGGATGCTGGATATTTGCGGAATGTAGAGAGTATTCATAGATTGCTGTAGTTTTCTCCATTTGGCTGTAAGTTCAAAGTTGAAAAAAATCTCATAAACTATAGCAGATTGAATGGATTCAAAAGATGCATTTGGGTATGAACACATTGCTTTGCTTTCGTCCATTTGAAAAAATGAAAAATTAACGTTCCAGAAAGTAATGCTTCACATTGTAATCATTGTTATTTTATGTACAATTGAGGTTTATTATTGTCATTAATTGTATTACGAATGGATTGAAATCTGCATTTACATCAAATAGTAAAGGTGAAGTTATGCAATAAAGACGTATATCAGCTACAAGGAATTACCTGCAATAAAATGTATAATACATTAAAAACCGATTAGTGGATAATCCCGAAGTACTTAATATTTAATGCGAGATGACAGGCGATAAATATACCGAAGGAACGGTGCAATATTCAGAAGGAAACGGCCTTCTTGAATTCTTAAGGACAGGAGAGAAAAAAAATTGAGAGCAAAATGGGGTGTCTTTTCATTAATGCAAAAGCCCATCGATCAGCGAATTTCCATCATACTTGAGATAAATTCTTTGTGAAAACGGAAGGAAATGCAATTGCAGATGGAACGAAGGTGTTAATTAGATTGGTTCGGAAATGGTGTGCGATGAAGATGTTGTAATGAAGTGCGCAGCTAATAGGATTTCAGGACTTACTTGGTCTGTGTTCCGGTGAATTGGTGTGACAGCAGCAGCAGCAACAACGGCTCAGTTCCTTCCGGAAATTGATGGCGTAGCTTCCGTAGACTAAAGGATTCATACAGCTGTTCGCAACGGCCATCATGAAGAGAGTGTCTTGGAGCCATGAAGGAACTTGTTCCGCGCTGTTCCGATCGAACATGTACCTGTAAAGCGTATCCTTAAGAATTGTTTGATTCTCTTGATGGATTTTCAGGTAATTACCAGAGGGTCATCACGACGTACGGTGTCCAGCAGATCACGAAGACCACGACGATGGTGATGGTCATTCGGAGCGTTCGTATCCTTGCTCTTTCTATGTTACTTATGTCCGATCTTCTCAAATGCATACGTCCGTTAGAGGTTTGATAGGAATCAAC